>NW_027109528.1:101963-103689 GCF_000696795.3 Halyomorpha halys
TAATAAAATATTAAGCCCCATGGTTAATGTGGCTCAGTCATGCAGAGTGCATGGGAAGCTGTAAATTTCCAAGAAAATTATATATATAATTATTAAAGTTAATGGAAGAGAGTCAGATACCTTTGCAATTGAGAAAGGAGGAAAGCAAGGAGATAGTTTGAGCCCCATCCTGTTTATCATTTTTATGGATGAAATCCTGAAAATGTGCAAAAGGAGGACAGCCCGCACTACTATTGGCAAATGGAACATGAGGACAATACTGGTACAGGTAATGGTATTTGCGGATGACATTGTCCTTATAGCAGATAATAAAGAGAACCTACAACAACCTGAGCTGGAAAGAAAGGGAATGACCATCAATGTCAGGAAAAGCAAAATAATGCATATAGACCGGGAACTGGTATACATTGAAATACTTTGCAAAGGTGAACCAATACAAATAGTGAACGAGTACATTTACCTAAGAACAGTGATCAGCAGGAATAGGATGGTAAACCAGGAAATATCGAATAGATTGCCAAGAAGGCAAATGCAATATGCTACCACTTCCGCAACACAGTTACAGGGAAGAGGGAGGTAGAGAAGAATGTTAAAGTACCTCTCTTCAAGGCAAGGGACGTGGCGGCATTGCGGGTCGGAGCGCAGTTGTGGGTTCGATTCCTACCTGGGACAGTTAAACATTCATTTATCGGCGGTCCTTAAGAATGGATCTTGACATTCCCACCTTGATTAGTACGCGGCGGCAACCTATGTAGCCGTCAGGGGTTGGCTAAAATGACCACTAGGTCCACTTGCCGGACTTGTTCCCTCCACCAGGGGGGGTACCAGTCTTCAAGGCTATATACCTACATACCCTCCTTTACGGAACTGAAAGCTGGGTCCCACTTGATGAGCACCTAAGCACCAATGGAAATGATATACCTACAGAGTGTGGCAGGCCGAACTAGAATGGATCTCATACGAAATGAAAGAACAGGATGTTGGAACTGTCTCTAAAAAGGATACCATTAAGAAGAGTCCGAGACATTTCTCTGTAATTTTATGAGATGGTGTTCAGTACTCGTGTGAGCTTGGAAACCAGTTTGCTCGTACGGAATTACGGAATGTTTATCACAGAACTCCCGAAATTATTTTGTAAACCATAGCGAGGTGAGAGAGCAAACTGATGGGCCTGTAGTGATCCGCTTCATTTCCAGACTTACTCGGCTTGAGGAGTGTGAAGAAGATGGCGTATTTCCATGTTCTGGGAAAGTATGTCAGCCTCTTGCAGAGTTATACAAGTTTGCAATGTGAGTAATTTCTTTACGTGGCAGCTGTTTTAGGTGTACTGTTTGGTATGAATAGGGTCTTTGTTGCTGTGAACTCTCCTTAAAATTGCTTTGAGTTGCTTCGAACTTTGTAATTAGTGTCTCGGGACAACAGTCGAAAGGATTAAAATAAAAAACAAACACCTTTTTATCAATTTACAGAATTATGATGCTTTTTACTCTCAACCATTATTCTTTAATAATTCTCCAACGTTTCGGCCCTCAGACCATTCTCAAGAATACTTTTTTTTTTTGTTTTTTTTAAATATTTATTTATTGCTATTTACAACTGTACATTATAATACATTTAGTAAATCTGATCTAAGTTAAATTGGAGTGTTACGGACGTGTAGAGAAACTACCCATTGGTAGCACTCTAATGACATTTTACATTAGCTGGTCTCGTGGCCATCTTCTTT
>NW_027109528.1:105264-106515 GCF_000696795.3 Halyomorpha halys
TATTTGTTTATTTGTAAATTAGTTTATTTTATTTTAATTTTCATAATTTCATAATCTATCTAATTTTATTTTTATTCTTGCTTGTATGTTAGTTTTTTAGTTGTTTTTTTTTACCATGTTTAATTTGAACCAAATAAATGTTTAATCTGAGCCAGTTTGTTTTTTGTTCATTTTTAAAGCCTTCCAACAAAAAGACATAGTCGATTTGAGGTGGCTTTAACACATATATTATCAAATTAAATATTATTTAATAGAAAATAAGAAGTGTAGTAATATGTATATGTAGATGTAATATGAATCATTTATACAACAATTAAGCTACCATATACGGCCTACTTCAAAGGATACTCCAGACCTGGGTTCTGGCAAAGAACTCTGGAATTAACTCCAGTAGCCACCGCCCGATAAAGAGCAATATATTTCTTCTCTCCTCTCCTAACACACTACTTTATCTATTCTATTGGGTCATTCCGGGCTCTTCTCTTTGTCTTTTAGAGGAAATACGGGAGAGTGTTGCTTCTCTTAGAGAGCTAAACAAAACAGATGGAAGAATTAAACCAAGGGTAGAATAATAAACTTTAAACGATATCGTTGTTGCAGTTATATTTTTTTGAACCTCATTTAATCGTTTCCTAAATACAAATATTTATCATTCCTAATAAAATAAGTGAATTAGATATTATGATATATTTCGAGCAAATTTCATCCAACAATATTTTGAATTGTACATTCCTGTTTCATTAACAAAATGAATGCATGAATATATATCTCAAAAAGCGTCTTGACTTTGATGAAAGTGGAGGATAGAGCCCACTCTGAGTATCTCCCACTTTCATCAAATTAAAGACGCTTTTTGAGATATATATATTTTTTTTTTTGTGCAGAGTTTCTCAGGTCGATAGTGTAAATATTGTATATAAGAGTCCAATGAGACTGGAATATATTTTATTTTTTCATGTACATAGTTTGATTACGCATATTTTCTTTATTTGTTTGTTTGTATTTATTCTTATGTTATTTTATTTTACTGGAAGATTATGATTGACCGTGTGTATATTCATCTATACACACGGTCAATCATAATCTTCCAGTAAAATAAAATAACATAAGAATACAAATTAATAAATAAATGAAAAATAAATAAAATCTCTCTCTTAGTATTTAGCAATGGAGCTTCTACCTGCACATCTCGACAAGCAGAATATCTTCCTCTGACCTATCGGAGTGGATTAACCGTCGACCAGTATTTAT
>NW_027109528.1:107510-109327 GCF_000696795.3 Halyomorpha halys
TAAATTTCTTTCAACTTTATCTATAATATACGTTTTCTAAAGTTATAACCACTATTCCCATACCAATATATATATATATATATATGTGTAATCAATAGAACTAAACAAGGGTGAAATAAAGAAATGGAAGTGTGAGTTTCTTTCGGTTTTTCCAACATGTAAAACTTAAAAAACATTAATTTTTTATTAGGAACTCTATATCCTAAAAGCTACCAACAACACTAGAAAATCTAAAAGAACATTATTTAAAGAAGAGTAAATTTTCTGAAATATTAGCCTTAAAAGTGCTATTTACGTCCAATAGTTCTCGAGGTATAGCTTTTTAAAAAGCAACATTTCTTAAAAATCGACTGAAAGATTAGTAGTTAGTTAATTTATTTTTTGAGCAATCCATATCTCAAAAACCATTTGACACACAGATGCATATTAGCACTCAAATTAAAGCTAGTTAAATGTACTAAAAAGTAGTTTATGACCTTCACCTTCGTAACAATAGTATTTATCATATTTGCTAAAATAAATTGATTTATAGTTGTTCGGACAATAAGTTTGAGTTTTGAAAAACATTATTTCAGAAACCATACGAAGCAAAGGTGTCTGTCAGGACTCAAATTAAAGCTAGTTGTTCGTATAAAATGTTTGATTTTTGAAAAATATATCTCTAGATTCATAAGCACTGAAAATAATGGCAATTTAACTTACTAAGAAGTAGTTTATGACAACTATTTTCGTGGGGGTAGTACTTTTTATGATATTTCCGTATGAATATAAATTTGGGAAATGAAAATTTGTCTGAACAACTATAAATCAATTTTTATTTTAGCAAATTTCATTTAAACTATTATTCCTACGAAGATAAACCTCATAAACCAGTTTATAGACCATTAAACTAGTTTTAATTTGAGAGAAATTATATATATATATATATTTCAAATGGTTTTTGAGATATAGATTTTTCAATATAAATTCACTAACTACAGATCATTCAGTACGTTCTGTACAACATATTTATTAAACATTGCTTTTTATAAATTATAAATTATATTAATAAATTTCTCGAGAACTATTGAACGTAAATAGCTCTATTAAGGCTTACTGTTTAGGAAATCTACTGTACTTTATATGATATTTTCTTATATTTTCTATTGCTGTTGGTAGTTTTAAAGATATGGAGCTCCGAATAAAAAATTGATTATTTTTAACGTTTCGAAAAAACCGCCATTTTTTATTCCCCCTACCTATACTTGGCAGACTCATCAATTTTGACCAGTAACTATACATAGTTTTCATTAAAGTAATCTAAAATTGGAGTGAAATAACTGCCATATTTCACCTCTTGGGCTCTTGTACGTGGAATACGCCCACCGCGCCGGATTTTTCAGACTGGTTTTGAAAAAAAAATATTAATAAAACATGAACATTACTAAATGGCAAAAATATTTTAATTACGTTTTAAAATTTGTTGTCCATTCTGTAGTCGATTTTTATATATTTTCCCCATTATAATTGTAGATGCTAAATTATAATTGTACGTGCTAAATACCCCTCGCTCCTCGTTCGCATACTTGACGCAAGGAGTACTGTTTATGAAGACAACAATTGATTAATCATATTCTGCTAACGTTTGCGTAGCGACTATTTGACAAGCAAGTGAACGGCAATATATTCAGTGTTTATCTACGCTATGATTGCATATTCTGCAATCTATGGAACCATCACCATGGTAATCGATTTAATTAAAACAATCAATAAGATGGTCAAGGTGTGGTCAAAATAACTCAGATAGAAAATAAATTATTTTTTTAAATTCATAATGG
>NW_027109528.1:109507-130154 GCF_000696795.3 Halyomorpha halys
AAAGTATAAATAAATAATAAATAAAGAAAAAACGATTAAAGAAATTATTTGTTTTTTAATATTTATTTATTTAATTTACAACTGCACAAAATAATGAATACAATAAGTAAATATGTAGAATATTTCATTTACACTTGAATATCTAGCCATCTTCTTTTCAGACGCCTCGGAGGATTATCAGGGATTATTAAGGATGAGAGATTAAGAACTAATAGATTAGGATGGGTAAGGAGTTCATAATGAAAAGACGCATATCTGTTTTGGGTCAAACCTACAAAGAATGGGATGTTAAGGTCTTTGTGGATGAGTTTATTTGTGACGTAATAAGGAGCATCAAGGATTTTACGTAAGATTTTGGATTGTAGGGATTGGGTGCGGGAGGAATTTGATGGTTTGGTGGAGGCCCAAAGCTCAACTTCGTGCGCCCAGATTGGCCTTATTACAGTATCAGTCTTTTTGTAATGAGTTGGAAGCTTAGACGGTTGTTCAGTAAGTGCTCTAATAGTCGGAATCGAAGTGCAGTTTCCTGTCTTTTCAGTCTGGTGTGAGGATTCCAGGTTAATCGTACTCCAAGATAGTGGATCTGTTCTAAAGAGATATGACCAACATTATTAAAATATACTGTAGGGCTGTCGGCAAGCTTACAACGAAGTGTAAAGGTGATTTGATGCGATTTGTTGGAATTTATTTTAATCCTCTAATTATGATGGCATTATTGGAGGGCTCTGATATGGGATTGGAGAGTTTGGAATACAATTAAAGGGTTATTATTTACAGAAAGCACACTTGTTTCATCAGAATTCCTGGTGAAAGTAGTGTTAGAATTCGTTGGGATATCAGCTGTATAGACGGTGTGATGAATGGGACCGAAAATACTACCTTGAGGAACACCATCGGACTGAGAATAGAGGGATGAATAGTAACCATTGTGGTTTACATTAAATAATTTATCAGTGAGAAAGGAACGAATAATGAGAAAGTATGTAGGAGGTAGGAATTTACGGAGTTTGTAAAGCAGTCCCGGGTGCCAGACTCAATCAAGAGCCTGTAGATCGAAAAAGTCTCCCGCGCTGTACATTCCGTGCTCCTAAAGAGCCGAGACAACGTCCACCCCATGATGACGTTGCTGGATAGTGGAGTAGGATGTTTGAAATCCAAACTTGTGATCAAGGATTATATGATTGGAATCTAGGATGGGATATAGGCGTTTTAAAATGAGTTTTTCGAGGATTTTGCCCATGATTGGTATAGGGTTTGGGAATCATTTTAACTATAGATAATTTCCATGGATCTGGAAAATATGTGGAACGGAGTACGGCGTCTTATATGTAAGTGAGGAATATGATGGCTTTCCGAGTAATAAGTTTAAGGATGTGGGATGTTACTAGGTCGTATCCAGGAGCTTTGCGGATAGGTAATCTTTTGGTGATACTAGATTTTTTTAGAAGGATGAAATGCTTTAGGTGGGAGTTTCATTTTGAGTTGAATATATAGTTCTGCTTCAATAAATTCAAGGTGAATTGGGTTGAGGATATCAGCGTGTGGAATAAAAGTTTTGGAGAGGAGTCATCAAGCGATTCAACAATGACTTGGGAGGGAGAAATCTGGGAGGTGTTAAATATGTCACAAAAATTGTTTTAGCTTTCCTTCATTTTAAAAGCCCTGCAAAATTTCGCCCCAATATTGTTTGTCCATTTTCACAATTAAACATATTTTTGAATAACGCACTCACTATATACAAACATTGAGCAGAATATGACTGACCCCAAATTTATCTGAAGCTCTCACAAATGAGAATGCTAAAGTTATATTGTTATTAAATGACCTTAATGTTCTCTAAATTAAATAACATAAAAATCAGTGAAGACTAAAATGACTTTATTCTAACATATTTACAAGAACTACATGTTACTGTTACTGTCACTCAGTCTCTATCTTCTAACTTCTTTGCTATCTAGTCTAGGAAATATATATGAACACATGAGAAGAGGGGGTAGGAAGAATAGTGAAATAGGAGAAGGGGTTGGACCAATCGGATAATTTAGGAAATATCTGGAAGGGGAAAAAAGGCGTGGTGAGAAGTTGGGAGGTCTGATTTCTAAGAAAGACGCCATGGCCTAAGACTTTTGTGCACTGACTTAACACATGTTAAACATAAAATAGTTAGACTGATGCAAGTCCATTGTTATATGACAGCTTGTACCTGCCTAAGTGTCAGCTCTTGCTTTCTACATTGATATAGAATACTAAGGAAAGGTCACTTCCTCTATGGTCAGTGTCTGTCGAAATGTGCCAGATGTCTATAGTTTATAATGATAGTCTGTTTATAATAATAGCTGTTAAATACTATAGCGTTCGTTAACTCCTATGTAACCGATCTAGTCCGAACCAGATATTACTCCTTCCATTATAACCTCCCTAACAACCACTCAAACCCCCTAGTTTCTAACTTTGCATCCTCTTCCATTCCTGACAATCCTCCGGGGTGCCTAAAAAGTTGCCACGAGACCAGCTAATGTAAAATGTCATTAGAGTGCTACCAATGGGTAGTTTCTCAACACACCTATAACACTCCAATTTAACTTAGATCAGATTTACTAAATGTATTATAATGTACAGTTGTAAATAGCAACAAATAAATATTAAAAAAAAAAGTTTAAAAGCTCTACGTCTCCTTTCAAAATTATAGCTCATCTTCGATTTAAATATTTTAATTTATTTTTATTATTATTATTTTTTGTTTATAGTGGAATCACGTGCATGTGTGTGTGTGAGTGAATATATGTGAGCTGATGAAGAAAGAAAACTATAAGACCATCGTGTACGGTTGGAAGGAAGACGTGGGTTCTACTCACTTCAAAGGAGACAAGAACAACACCAGCAAGGACTGAGTAGAAGAGCAAGAGATATTTTTAATATTTTTCTGTAGAAGAGCAACCTGTATACACAGCATAATAATAATAATTGATTTATTAAAAATCAGGTAACCTCAGTTCAAATAGAGTTAGTAAAATATATAACTAAATATATAATTGTAATTATTTTGCTAAAATTGTGGGCTAGTCATTTATTTAAACTAATAACAGACAATACACTCAAACTGGGTTACCTACATTCGTCAGAGTAAAGAAACAAATATATATAAAAACAAAAACTATATCATCCTATTGTGAAGATATGTATCCTGCTCTAAGTATGAGGTTTTGTATAACATGTATACACTAACAAGCAGAGCGGAGTGGTAAATAAATAATTAATATACATAAAACAATTTAATTTTTCCTCTCGATAAATTTAATTCACTCTACCAAATAATAATTTATTCATTAGATGTATCTTCGAACCCTTTATCTCTTCATTTATAGTTTTTTTAGAACAACACAATAGCAGAATCCAGCCTAAGAGAAGAGTTGGCCATAGACCAAATTCAGGTTAAGGATACTGTCAAAGAGAAAATTGTTATAATATATAAATAAATAAAATAAAAATGAAATTAATTTTTTAATTAAAAAATCCTTTCCCACAAAAGCTATGGAGCGGAGAATAATGTAAAGCTAGCTGTGTATAGAACTCCAGACTACTGTACAATTATCGATCCCTCAGCCTCCGAAAGCTTCTTAATAAAATCGGATTATGTGAAATTCCCTGGCATTTCGTCTTGATTGAGGTATTTAGAACCGCCCGGCACTCTACCATACTGAAGGGATTTTACCTCTAAATTGTAGAAGAAAACTTATAATGTTAATACTAGTGAAATAAATGCTATTGGCTATTCAATTTCCATCGACGCTTTGGAATAGTTTCCATATCTTCAGGATTACTTTTTGGATCTATTGTTATAGGGTTATTTCCAAAAAATAAAAAAAAACCTAGTTTCTATTTCCATTACTTACAACTAGAACGTGAATAGTTAATTCAATTGAATTTTATCAACTAGATTCAGCGAGAATGTTAATGTAACATTAATAATATTCTCTTGCCAGTATTACGAAGCAAGACCTAAAAACCATTTTCACCACAAAATCGGGTGCTTGGGGTAATTCATCCAGTGATTTTTGATTCATGTGAAATAGAATTTTCGATACGCTACGAATTTTTGGAAGTGCTGTTGTTCCGGTAACCTACGGCAACGGAAAGGTTGAATTAGAAAGGATGCCATGTATAGGATTAGTAGCGCCCATGTGGCCAGCATCAAAAGCTTGCCTCCTGCAGCGCTCTTGGTGGCAAGAGAAGCAACCCTGATGAGTGAGAGATAGCCATCTTGTCTTCAACCAGAGAAGCGTCCATCCTTTATTTTCGTTCACTGATCATTAATATATACATGAGTGAGTAGATTATCTTGAGTGGTTCCCAGCAGCAGAGAGAGGAGAGGCTTGGAGATGCAGGGGGAAGAATGAAGAGAGAAGTAAGTCCACATAGCAATAGGTAACATCCACATCATCATCAACCAACTCATTGTTAGCATCTACAATTTCCATAGCCCAGTCATACAAAATTCTACTAACAATCTAATCATAATGTTTTCTTTCGGTCACCCCCTACACCTCTTGTAACATAAAAGAATAGAATTTTATTACATTTAATCATGTTTCATTTTTCAATTATACAGTCCACTCAAACCCAACCAGCCAACCAAAAGTGATGTGTGTCTTACAATGTGCTTGAAAGCATACTTCATACAGTTTTAATAATTCTGAATATTTTTAAAGTTGGATTTTTCAGTTGTCTAATGGTTTTATTTTTGTTTGATTTTTTTGTGGTTGGCTCTTTAGATCCTTGGCCGTTAGAAGTAGCTTTCTCCACCCCTGTCTGTCTTGGGCTACTGCTTTCCAGTTTTCTACATTCATCTCTTTCTAATCTTTGTTGATCCTGTTTATCCATGTGGATTTTGGCCTCTAACAATAGTCTCTTACCAACAATACAACTACCCATTGGTAGCACTCTAAAAGCATTTTTACAATATAAGGTCAAAGTCTTCTTTTCAGACCGCTCGGAGGATTGTCCGGAATAAGAGAGGAAGCAAGATTAGAAACTTTTTGAGGGTTTGAGTGATTAGGGAGTTTGTAATAGAAGGATTAAGGTCTTTGTGGATGATTTTATTTGTGACAAAGTAGGGAGCATTTAGGATTTTGGATTGTAAGGATTGGATACGCGAGGAATTCAAAGGTTTAGTGGAGCCCCAAAGCTCAACGCCGTATGTCCAGATAGGGCTTATAATTGCCATGTAAATCAGTTTTTGTAATGAATTGGAAGTTTGGACCATTTGTCAAGTAAGTGCTGTAATAGTTGAAATCGATGTGCAGTTTCCTGTCTTTTCAGTTTCGTGAACACTCCAGGTTAAATGTTTGTCCAGATTTAGTCCAAGGTAGCAGATTTATTCGACAGGCCAATACTACTTAAATCCAATAATCACTTTTATTAGATTCACTACTTAAATCTACCATTGTAATCTATTAAGGTACTTTCATCCAGAGCTCTGTAGGTTAATTTTATTAGTAAAAATCTATATCAAATTAGTATCTTTTAATTTTTCAAACTTCAAATTTTTCTTAATTACATTCTCTTTTTATTATTTTAATATATTTTTATCTATCAAAGTATAATTCTTATGTTTTATTAAGTATTTTATTATTTTCTGTAGTTTTTATCTTATATATTATTCTCTTCACTTAAAATCGTCTTCTGCCTTCTTTACTATTTATGTTTATATTAACTATTGTCGTACTTTATTCTTTATTTGTATCAACTATTTATATGCTCCCTACTTTGTCACAAACAAAATCATCCACAAAGACCTTAATGTTCCATTTGTAACCGGTCTAGCCGAACCAGATATCAATCCTTCCATTACAAACTCCCAAACCACTCAATCTCATTCAAATCCATTAGTTTCTAATCTTGCTTCCTCTTTTATTCCGGACAATCCTCCGAGGCGTCTGAGAAGAAGATGGCTTCGAGAACTTATACTGTAAAAATGTTTTTAGAGTGCTACCTATGGGTAGTTTCTCTAAATGCTTGTACCATAGCATTATGATTACCTTAAATTTACTTGATATATTTATGTACAGTTGTAAATATCAATCAATAAATTTAAAAAAAATAGATGAAACATAGCCAAATTGTGAAATTCCTCTATTATTGTATAATTATTACACTTGATGGTATGTTTAACCAAAGGTGGTTACAAATTAGTATTATTTGAATTTTGATTGTTAAATAGATAATTGAATGACATGACCATTTACATGCTGGTTGACTAGTTCTGTTGATCTTGATGATTAGTTCTTGCCCTGCTATCTGCTCTCCCATCCTGACTTCGTTCTCGGCCTGGCTGAGTTGATTAAACTATTCACTCATCCGGAGGAATAGTTGACTACAGTTGCCCTAGACAGCCTGTGTTCACATCTCTGCGGTACGTGTCCTCTTGCTCAGTCAACTGCCTTTATTCTTGAAATTTATGACAATTGATAATATTTTTAACCAAAGGTGGTTACAATTTGTTTAGTAAGGTTAATTAAATTTTGATTATTTAATACATTATCGAATGATACCTCTATATTATCTCATTTGTTGTTAGGTCCTCTCAACCTGAATCTGTTCCATGCCTGGCTGGTTTAAATTAATTATTCACTCATCCTGAGTGATAGCTGACAACCAGCAAAATGTAGTTGCCTTAGGTAACCTGTGAGTTCATCCATGGGTTTGTCATCACTCATAGGTGTTAACAGTCCTCTTGTTCATTGGGTACTGCTTGCTACTTCATTGGTGTGCCACTAAATGGCAGCATTTTAAGCTACCATTCAATATGTTTGAAGTACTTCCTTAAACAGTCGTACTTAGTTTTAATAATAATTCATTGTATTCTTTCAATCAAAGTTTAAAAAATAAAATAATAATATATTCACAACTCCTAAACTGAATATTTATTCACAGAATTTTTGTTACTTTTCTTATTTAGAGTACTTATAGCGAATTGCATCTTTTCCACCTCGATTTTTTTTTTTTTGGAAGAATAATAAATTCCAAACAATACCAATGTACCAGAGGTTTATGGTTTTGAACGCTCGGCTATTGTGAGGAGTTGTTAAAAAAAAATTATATAAGTGCCAGATTTAGTTAGCTAAATGAATTAATTGTTCTTCAACATCCTTACATATTTCACTTATTCTCTTTTCTTATCTTTCTTTTACCCCATTATCTTTCTCTAATCTCTAATTTCTACTTACCCACGTTATTCACTTCTTTTATCTAACTGAACTATATATTTTGTTTCTTTATCCTCGTATTATACTTACATATTTTATTAGTTACATATATTCTCTTTTATTTATTTATTTTTACAATGTTTTTCGTTAATTTTTAAATTATTATTAAATTAATATATTTATTTAATAATAATTTTAATCTCTTTGCATTATATAACTTGAAAAAAAATTATTACTTTGATTATTTTATTCTACTTTTATATTTAATTACCTGTATAAACTTTTATTTTCTATTTCTTTCATCACTTTATTTATTTTTTTTTTAAATTTTCATTCTGTATAATTATTTACTTGTATCATTCTGTTTATATTTTCCCTTTTTATTATTTTTTTTTTATTCATTATTCATTAGTTGTTATCTTGCTCTTAGTTCTTAGCCCTGAGTAAATAGTTATTTTTACTTACTTATTCAATTACCTATATATACATTTTATTTCCCACTTCATTTATCACTTTAATTTTATTGATTTCATTTTTTATGATATTAAGTAAATAATTAATGTCATTCTGTTTATAAATATATTTTTGTTTATTTATTGGTTGTTATCTTGTTCTTTGTTTTTAGATGAAATCTAGAAACTGCCCGAAACATTGACACTATTAAATCAGTCATTTCAACTTATTTGTGCTATTTACTGACCGCACCCCAACCATCTTCTCTTCATACTTACATATTTTTGTTAGAGCGTTCTAATTTAAAAGAAAAAACAAGGTTTATAATCAGCAAATAAACGTAAAGCTATTATTTAATGTAAAAAAAATATTATTTTTAATTTTCCAGATTACTATTAATTATTTATAATAAGTTATGGTATGAAAAATTTATACTCATTCACTAATACTAAAGACATAATGAATGAATATCGTTAGTTATACGGAATTAATAATTTAAATAAAACACTTTATTTCAGCGTCACTCATCATGGGTATATATCAAAATAATTAACAAAATTTTTTATGTTTATATATATATATATATATATATATAAGTGTGTGAATTGGTATGGTTAAGAAAAAAGTATTACAAAAAGAGGGTTTTGTGTCTGTTGCTTTGTCCCACTGTTTGATGCGGGCTTTAGAGAGACAACTGGAAAATTTTTTTAAAGATTTACTGACACAGTAACAAGTCACTCCAGGGTGATCCTTTGTACTAGACATTACCATTCATATGTTTTTTCTAAAACAGTTGATGTCATAAATCTTGGCGATTTTTATAGATAGAGGAAAAATGAAAGTGTTTTGGAACCATAACATCAGAGTGTCCTTGACAATTGTTTTTTTTAAATATTTATTTATTGTTATTTACAACTGTAGATTGGAGTGTTACAGGCGTGCAGAGAAACTACCCATTGGTAGCACTCTAATGACATTTTACATTAGCTGGTCTCGTGGCCATCTTCTTTTCAGGCGGCTCGGAGGATTGTCTGGAATGGAAGAGGATGCAAGATTAGAAACTAGGGGGTTTGAGTGGTTAAAGAGTTTATAATGGAAGGAGTGATATCTGGTTCAGGCTAGATCGGTCCTTGAAAACTATAATAAAAAGATAATTAATCCAACAAATTTGAAAATGATGAAGCTATAAAAATTATTTACACTAATATGGAAACATCCTACTCTCATTTTCTCTTTGCTAACTTGCTTCTATTGTCTTTTTTGGGTTTTAGTTTAAACCAAAGTTTATATATCAGAATATTCCAATACTGTAGAGATATCTTTTTCCTTTTTGTTACGGCTCTGCATTTAACTTTTTTTTCTAATCTTTCAAAGAAGCTAAACTATTCTATCTATATTGTGCAGGGTTTCATCAACTTCCATTAATCTTATATCGCCTCCTTTAGCGTTCTTATCAATATTTTTTCTAGTCTTTTTTCTTTGACATTCTTCTTTTGCGAAAATAACAATATATTTATTTATTTTTTATATCTAAGTGTGAACTGAATAAAAATAATAAAATATTGTGATAAATTGATGTGAAGATAACACAATATGGCTGGATAATTCTTACAAACAGACGTGAAATATTTTGCATATGTTACATATAATTGATATAACCTATTACAATTACTTTCTTTATTTTACTAATGATTTCGCTCCATTGTAAACCAAGATAAATACATAATAATTGTATTATATTGCTATGTATCGGTCTCTTGACAATCCTGGGTATTATTAAGGGGTTTCATGATCTGCCCGTATACCTGGTCAGGGTATCCTTCTGTGAAACTTTTAGCGTCCCCGGATATGAAAACATCTGTATTAAGTTTGTCACATTACCAGAGGCCCCTGAGAAAATTAGATTGGCTAACCTTTAAGTGTTCTAACAAAAATGACAGGTTTGACGAGGGATCGGAATCAAATTAAGCAGCTGGAGGCCCTTCCTGGACATGTCAAACTTTTTTACACATTTTCGGCCCTGAGGAGGGGGACGCCCAATCAGAGAGGAGATTTAAAAAGAAGGTAACACCCCAAAAGGGAAGTGGGAGAAAAATACAGAGGAAATTAAGAAGAGCAGACGGACATACTCAACAGGAAGGCTTAGACGGGGACTCACAGCCAGGAGGCAGACTTGGAGGATGCACTTCGACCAGACGAAGTCGTGAGAAGGGCCACGAGACCTGGACATCCCTTATGAAACAGAAGACACCTACGGCACTACATCCCACGGCATCAGCAGCTATAAGTATAAATTAACTAATAAGTAATCATGTTATAATCTATATTTTATGGCAACCTTTAGTTTCTTTATGTAGTTTATATACTATTATATATCCCAATGTACCACCCTTTATTATCCTATATAATTAATGGTAACAACATTTTATATATATATAAAGGTATTTAATTGGTAAACTGGTAAACTCACAAACAGCCTTTGGAAAGGAATCCAATCATAATAATTTTTTTTTAGGACTCAATATATAATAAATTAATTAACTTATTTTGGATAATAGCCTTCAGCGATTATCCTGGCATCCCGATTAAATCTTTATAGATACATAGCAATATATCCCTTCAATGACCGCACCCCAACACTTTGTTGATGACCGCACTTTATTCTCATTGGAATATAATAAATCGTAGAATTAACATAATCCAACACCTTAGGAATAGGTGGAGGAAGTCGACTTCATTGACAAAAAAGGCTGGAGTGGATAAAATTATTACTAATATCTGTCTCAGGCATCGGATTAACGAGCAACTTTCCTCGAAATAAAACAACGAAAAGGATAAAACAAAAAAAAATAGGATTGATAAAACCGGCTGACTTGGATTCAGGCTTATCTGATCCGGAAGTGACTGGGAGGGATAGAGGGAGAACAAGGATTAAGTTATCCATCTAACCATTATATTTCAAACTTTTTTTTTTCTGAGAGGTAGAACTCTCTTTAAAATTCTGATCGATTCATCTGGAAATTACAAACTTTTTCTCCGTGAAATATTGACACTGCCCAATCTTTGTTCTATTTTATAGAAAAACGAACTAGATGTGGCAGGTAATGTATTTCCTTATAATGTGGCGTTCCTCTGGAGTTGAAAATATTGGGAGGATGTCATCCAGGATGATGAACGACCGGGGGAGATAAATGACCTTTCTGAATTTTTTTAAAGTGATCGAGAAATTAGCACAGTTTCCTAATAAGCTATAATTATGACACTAAAATATTATTATTTTTTATAAATGAATGTGAAGATTCATATACTTTGAATGTTGCTTAGAGATTTAATTTCTGAAAATATGGCAGTTCTATCGAGAGAACTGTAAGGAGGTTGAAGAAATTGAAAGAACACAGAGATCGAAAGTCAACCAGAAAAAAAATCTAATAATGTGCGTGCATTTTACAACTATACTTCTGCTTATTTAATGATATATGTGCTTTCCAGTGATATTCTTCCTAGTTCATATATTTTATACACATATATACAACAAGTAAATTTGCTGTAGGTGATATAGTTACATGATACAAACATGTGGAGAATCTACCCATGGATAGAACTCCAATAACATTTCTAGAGGAGAAGATCTCGAGGCCATCTTCTTTTCAGACGCCTAGGAGGATTATTAGGTAATGAAGGAGAAGCCAGGTTAGAAACAAGTGGATTTGGATGGTTGAGAAGTTCGTTATGGAAGGAACGGTATCTGGTTCTGGCCAAATCGGCAACATATGGAACATTGAGGTCCTGATGGATGACTTGATTTGTGACAAAGTAAGGAGCATTAAGGATTTTTCGAAGGACTTTGGACTGTAAGGATTGGATTTTGGAGGAATTTGATGGTTCAGTGGAGCCCCGAAGCTCAACTCCGTATGTCCAAATAGGCCTTATAATAGTCATGTAGATCAGTCTTTTGTAATGGATTGGCAATTTAGACCGTTTGTCTAGTAAATGTTGAAATAGTCGGAATTCACGAGCAGTTTCTTGTCTTTTTATTCTTGTATGAGGATTCCATGTCAGTCGTTTGTCGAGATGTAGTCCTAAGTAACGGATCTGTTCGACAGGAATAAGTGGGGTATTATTAAAGGATACTGCAGGGCAAGAAGTCATGGGTTTACGTCGAAGGGTAAATGTGATTTGGTGGGATTTATACAATAATTTTTAATTAAAAAAAAAAGGCCTCCTCAAATTGACGATGTCTTTCTGAAGTAAGCCTTTAAAAAAATAAACAAGTGGCTCGGAATATAAAAATTTATTTTGCTAAGCTGGCGATGAAAAACATAAAGTCAAATCGAGATGAAACCTTCAGAAATAAAATTCGGAACAGAAATTAAAATAAAAGTGCCTTTTATGATAAAATAAAATGAAAGAGTAAATAACTGATAAAAAAATTGTATGAAGCATGCCCTCAACCGAATTGCCGGCCACACTTCACTTTTGGTTGGCTGTTTGGGTTGGAGCGGACTGTATAATTGACAAATGAACATGGTTAAATGAAAAATAAAATTCTATTGTTTAAGTTACAAATGGTGGTGGCCGAAAGAACATTTATGATTAAATGGTTAGTAAAATTTTTAATGACAGGGCTATGGAAATTGTAGATCTAAAATTGAGGTGGTTGATGATGATGTGGATGTTAATTATTGCCATGTGGACTTACTTCTTCTTTCCTCCCTCCGCATCTCTAAGCCTCTCTTCTCTCTGCTTCCGGGAACAACTCCAGGAGTTCTACTCACTCATGGTAGATTCCTGAGGAGAGACAAAAAAGAATAATGCTTCTACCAGAAGACAAGATGGCTCTCATCTCACTTTAGTCTGGGATGCTTCCCTTCACAGAGAGCGCTGGAGGAGGTGAGTTTTGGCTGTTGGCCTTATGGGGCGCTAATCCTATACAGCCTTTCTGATTCAACCTTTCGGTTGCCGTAGGTTACCCGGAACAAAAATAATACTGCTGATGAAAACGACTCCGATGGGTCAGAGACAAGATGGATCATGAAGAGAATATTATCTGCTCAGAATGGTTAGAAATATTTAGAAGTCCAATTGTTCAAACGTTGGTGGGCCAACGTCTATATCGGAACTCAATGTACACAGAGAGGATCTAGTAACCAATATCTGACCAACGACACAAAATCCACTGGACGACTGATATTAAGCCGTGTATTATTGTCTTGTTGCTAAGTAATTAAGCCGTATATTATTGTCTTGTTGCTAAGTAATTAAGTAATTAAGCCGTATATTATTGTCTTGTTGCTAAGTACATAATCCCCAATCACTGTTGATCCTGCATTTAAATATTTATAATACAATCATAAATACAGCTCCTTCTTCTAAAATACGACATGAACAAACTTCTTACGACAACATATAAAAATTAAATTAAATTTATTTACCGACCATTTACAAATTAACATAATGTGGCGTGAACAGGGGCATTGTTGTTCCTAAGTTACTGATAAATATAAGTTTCATTACATAGGAACAAATTCGTAAACGGGTTAAAATTCAATAAATTTCTCAAGTTCAAATTGAATTCCAAAGTTACTTTTCAAGCTATTTCTTTAATTTGTTTTCATAATTTATTATAATGGTATTCAAATAAAATATGAAAACAAAGTTGACCGTAGATTGATAATTGGAGATGTTGATAGATGGAGGGGTTTGAAGTGTGCGATCAGAAAAAAGAGCATAAATAAAAAAAAAATTCATGCCGCATAAATAATGCATTTGCATGAATAAACAATTATTGTTTATTTATATTCTTTTTGCTGACCGCACCTGCCACCATCTTCTCCAATTATTTAAATTGAAAAGATACTTAGGATGTGGATTTACATTATGTAAACCCTAATGTCTATTCTTGTAAACCCGGAAAATTGAATTAGGTATATCATTATCAAATGGAGTACAGAAATAGCCCAATCGATTTCCATTAACACAAATGAGGGGTAAAACATGAAACCTGAAGCATTAACCTAAATTAAAGAATCAAGTCACCAATGATAATTATCTTAAAAGTTTTTTTCTCGGGAACCTTCAAATTATCCCGATGGGGTAAAAGTTATCAAATTTTTAGATTCAACTGAAGCTTTTATTCATTATCATTAATAATCGAGTATATTTTAGGAGATTCCTAATAAATCAAGGTGACAGAGGTTAGAGGTTCCTAAATTGTTTTCATCCTGATTATTTTACAATTTATTTTTCTTTCACCGTAAGAGGCCTCTGGTTGAGATCTCACGGAACTAGTCAACTAGTAATAGGAGCTTTTTGTAAAACTTAGATGTTAGCATTGGGGACACAGTCATTTTGGCCAATATTATTCTGGTCTGTCAGTGCACTAGACATTATTATAACAATATGTCGTTTATTGAGGATTTTTGCCATCTGTCCCCGATACCTGGTTAGGGTAGGAGCATTCCGACGAACCTCTTACTGCGTCCCCGGATATGAAAACATCTGTGTTAAGTTTGTCGCATTACTAGAGTCAGGCTTAGACGGAGACAGTCAAAGGCAGGCTTAGAAGAAGGGCTTAGACCAGACGAAGTCGTGAGAAGGGCCACGAGACCTGGACATCCCTTATGAACGAGACGACACCTACGGCACTACATCCCACGGCATCAGCAGCTATAAGTATAATTTAACAAATAAGTAATAATGTAATAATCTATATTTTATGCCAACCTTTATCTGAATCATTTTAATTATAGTAATAAATTGTAAATAAATGGTTAATCTCTTTATGCAGTTTATATACTATTATATAACCCAATATACCACCCTTTATTATACTATATAATTAATGGTAACAACATTTTATAAATATAAAGGCATTTAATAGGAAAACTGATAAACACACAAAAAGCCTTTGGAAAAGAATCCAATCATAATAATAGTTTTTTTTAGGACTCAATATATAATTAATTACTTAACTTATTTTTGGATAATTGCCTTCAGCCTTATATTACAAAAAAAATTCACATACAACCGAAATAAAAAAAGATATAAGTACCCAAACAAATACAATATTCAGTTTTGGAGAAAATACAAACAATAAAAGCTATACAATAAAAAATAATAACAAAACCAAATCCCCTCCCCTCCTTTGGTCTCTTTCTCCTCCCTCCCCTCTCCACCCCTTCTCTTCCCTCTCCCTTCCCCCTCTCCCTTTCCCCCTCATCAACACCGCAACGGACCTCGAGGTCCCGGTCTCGTGGGGAAACGGATATCCGAACCTCGTCTAAGGACGCCGGTACTTCAGCTGTAACCGAGACCCGGGCGATAGACTCGGACCAAAACTTAAATAACAACCTGGAAAAAGAGTTTGCTGTAGTAAACAACAAGAAACAGGGCAAAAGGAAATCTAAAAAAGTATGATCCGTAAAACAATGTTTACATATCAATCAAATTTATACTACACTAACTATATTCATAACTATAATTAGTGCCTTAATTCATTAATAATTTATTATTCTTTTTACTTATTATTATTACCTCTCTTATGGGATTATTTATTTATTTATTATTTATTTATTTTTAGTTCTCCCTCATTTTCTTATCTCCAACTCATCTCTTTTTTTTCTCTTCTTATTTTGCTCTTATATTTACTTATCCTTATTATGTGTGCGCGTGTACATGTGTGTATGCATATGTATGGGTTTGTTTACGTGTTTATACTTAATCATATGCATTTATTTATTATCTTATTATCATTTTTTTTCTTTATCTTTATTTATTTTTAATTTTTCATCTATTACTATTATTTTTATACATCTATCTCTCCTCAAAATGAAAAATGAATCTCAACTTTGTTATCCTCTAAATACAATAGCATTCTCTTAAAATTTTTAAAATGACTCTTATACAGTGGAATTGTAATGGCTTAAAAACGCATTTTAGCGATCTGAAGATACTGTTAAAGATGAGAATACAGTTTGTATATGTATAAAAGATACCCACCTTAAGACTAGAGACAACACTTTGTTAAAAGGTTTTGACACATACGGAAAAGATGGACCGAAAAAACCATGCTGTAGAGGCGTTCTCATTGCGGTTAATGAATCGGTTTTCTCTAAAAAAAAAAATTGACTCCAACCTTCAAATTATAGCAGTAACCTTACACCTCGGAATAAAATTTTCTATTTGTAATGTATACTTACCCCAAGACCGACTTATACAAACAAAAGACCTTCTAGAAATCTACAATATACTCCCTCACCCTATTCTTTTTGTGGGTGATTTGAAGGGCCATAGCCCGAGATGGAGTTCAAATGATCTAAATACAAGAGGAAGAATAATAGAGACATTCATAGATCATTCGACCCTGCTACTCCTTAATACTGGAGAACCAACCTTTTTAAGCTCTACCTACGGCACTTACTCATACATAGACCTCTCCATGTGTAGTCCCTCACTATATAATATTATTGAATGGACAGTATTACTCGAACTTTATGGAAGCGACCACTTTCCAATCCGTCTAAAATTTAAATGATAATACAAAAAAAACCTAGATGGATCATCGAAAAAGATGGACGCTCTTCACCTCGTTCATCAAACCACCTGAAACGCAACCATGTGAGTTAAGTGTCGAGAACGGCTGTCATCGTCTAATGGAAAGCATATTGCAAACAGCGAATGTTGCGACAGCTATTCCTAAAACAAAGAGCACCACCAAAAGACCTTCCGTCCCCTGGTTTAATGAACGATGCAAGGAAGCTATTCGAAACCGTAGGAAAGCATACAAGACCTTTCAAAGGAATAGCACACAAACAAATCTCATAGAGTATAGACAAAGCATAGAGCATAGACAAACAAGTCTCATATAACGCTTTTGATCGAGTCTGGCACCCAGGACTGCTATACAAGGTCCGTAAATTCCTACCCCCTACATACTTTCTCATTATCCGTTCTTATCTCTCCAACAGATTATTTCAAGTAAATTACAACGGCGCTTATTCACCCCTATTCCGTCAGTCTGTTGGTGTACCTCAGGGAAGTATCCTTGGTCCTATCCTTTATACAGTTTTCACAGCTGACAATCCAACCCATCCCAACACAATCCTCACTACGTATGCCGCTGACACATGTCTATTGTCAGTGAACAATGATCCTTACATTGTATCCCAAACCCTCCAATCCCAAATCACCACCCTTGAAGAATGGTGCCAAAATTGGAGGATTAAAATTAATTCCAACAAATCCCACCAAACCACATTTACCCTTCGACGTAAACTAAGACGTAGACCTCTTGCCCTACAATATCCTATAATAATACCCCTGTCGAACAGATCCGTGTTTAGAACTACATCTCGACAAACGATTGACATGGAATCCTCATACAAGACTAAAAAGACAAGAAACTGCTCATAGATTCTGACTATTGCAACATTTACAAGACCAACGGTTTAAATTGCCGATCCATTACAAAAGAATAATCTACATGACTATTATAAGGCCTATCTGGACATACGGAGTTGAGCTTTGGGGCTCCACCAAACCATCAAATTCCTCCAGAATCCAATCCTTACAGTCCAAAATCCTTCGTAAAATCCTTAATACTTCTTACTTTGTCACAAATCAAGTCATCCATCAGGACCTGAATGTTCCATATGTTCCCGATTTGGCCAGAACCAGATACCGTTCCTTCCAAAATAAACTTCTCAACCACCCATATCCACTAGTTTCTAACCTGGCTTCTCCTTCATTACCTAATAATCCTCCTAGGCGCCTGAAAAGAAGATGGCATCGAGATCTTCTCCTCTAGAAATGTTATTGGAGTTCTATCAGTGGGTAGATTCTCCACATGTTTGTATCATGCCACTATGTCACCTACAACAAATTTGCTTGTTGTATATATGTGTATACAGTTGTAAATAACAATAAAGAAATTATTAAATAAAAAAAATAATAATATAAACGGCAAAAACCAATCATATAAACATTTTAGAATGCAATACATTTTTCATATCTACGAATCAAAATTTGAGATAAAAATAGATGTTTTAACGTCCAATATATACTAATCTTTTTTTCATTTCGCAGCCGGCAACAAAAAATCTTATAACGATGGGAAGATGGTTGACCGTAGATAATATATGTGAGAAGATGATTGGGAAGTTCAAAACAACTTATTTAGTATTACCAACGTTATCAACAAAAAAAAATCTTTGATCAGATAAAATCTTATATCGAAAAATCTTATATTCTTATTTGAAACCTCACAAATTCGAAAACATGAAACCTTGACAAAAATACTTCTAAATTTTTTCTTTGGAAAATCCTTTGTTTTCTAGACTATTCATATGATGTACAGTGAATATAAACTAGAAGTATATCTTTCGGATAGAAATTAATTCTAAATAAAAATTCATGTAAGGACATTATATCTAGCATTTTAGTTTTTACAATTTTTTTTTCCACTGAGTTTCGGACTTCATTTCTCTTTCCATCGGCGCACGGACTTGAAACGTGACAGGACTTATGTTTATCAAATTTCCATTAAGCCAGGTGAATAGGTCTCTGTAGTAATGGGTATCTAAAAATCTAATTGCTAATTTTATTCTTGGTTTAGTGGTACAAGAAATATTATTTTTAATATCAAAATAATTAATAACAAAATTCAAAAACTACTCAATGATTAATCAAAAAAATATATCAAATGAAACAGCTTATTATTTATACAATAAATTAAAATCATTACAAAAACAATATAAACATTTACAGAAGATATAGAGAAAAAATAAACAAATTTAATTGTATACTACAAAACCTTATCTCTTCTATCAATTTTCATTCCATCTTTCTGTATAGTTTCCTGCAAAGCCCTTCCCTTTGGGGAGTAATAGTGAGCACTTCCCGGGGTGACCAGCCCTATTGGGAGGCGAGTTCTTTCCATTTCTCCTTCCAGACATCCCTGTTCCTAGCAGCTTTCCACCAGAGGGGTCCTGCCATCCTCTTGAACATTTCGCTCCATCTTTTCTTTTGACGTTCTCTTCTTCTTTGAAGGTCGTATGAAGTCCGTTCTAAGGCAATTTTTGACCATCTGTCATCTTCACATCGAAGGACATGCTCTGTCCATTTCCATTTACTCAATCTTGTAATCTTCAGTGTGTCAGTAAGTCCTGTTTCTTTCTGGATCCAAGCATTTTTTATTTGCCACACTTGTGATTTCCTCTCCTGAGCTATAGTCAGTGGATGCGGGAAGAATTTGATGGTTTGGTGGAGCCCCAGAGCTCAATTCTATATGTCCAAATTGGTCTGATTATTGTATTGTATACTAATTTTTTGTAATGAATGGGAAGTTTAGAGCGTTTGTCAAGTAAGTGTTGTAGCGATCGGAATCTACGAGCAGTTTCTTGTCGTTTGAGTATTGTGTGTGGATTCCAAGTAAGTCTCTTGTCAAGATGGTCCTAGGTATCGAATCTGTTCAAGAGGTGTTAGTTAGAGAAACATAAAACTGAAAAGAAATAGTATACAAACAAAGTTGGAATTATACAAACTATTGAATTGAATACTACAAAATAATTGATTGATAACCATGGAATGAACCAATCTTAACTGCAAAGGAACTTTCTAGCCCTTGCTCGCCCTACTAGGAATCTATTAATGAAAGATGGCAGACAATGTGGGATGAAAGTCCACCCAGTAAGTTGAAGCCTATAAAGAAAGATCTGAAGTCTTCGATTACATCAACTTGAAGTAGACGCCACAAAGAAGTAGTGATCACCCAATTGACTCACATCCACATCATAACAGGAGAGGCCCCTCCCAAATGTTCGAAATGTAATTGTAATCTGACCGTCAAACACATTTTTGAAGAATATCATCACTACACATTAACTCTGAACCAGTTAGGTATACCAATAAATGTTCCAATGGCTTTGAGAAATGACGAATCTGTAATAGAAAAAGTTATTAAATTCACCCATCAGACAAACTTAATAACCAGCCTTTAATTATTATAATTATCTATTTAGCTTGCCTTATTTTTAAAATTAGAACAGTTACTTATCTGCTCTTCATCACCCTTTCCATTATCGTAACGATTATTAAACAAATTATAATGGCCTAGCTAGATAATATTTGAAATCGCACGGGAATGAGTCCCACTGGTGCGGATCAGTACACCATACCAAAGCTATGACTGTGGAACAACTAGACCTTACCAAAACCAACAACCAACGGACGTTGATGACCAGGCTGTTAAACGCTCTTTCAGAACTAACAAACAACAAACAAAATGTGAAAAACATTATTTTTTCAGTATTAAATAGGAAGTGGCCAAAGGAATTTAGAAAACATATTTGAAGAAACAAACCTACTTTTTTAAAAACTAAAATTTGTATACTAACGTTCGTTAGTATTGGATAGGCCGAAATATGTTTTCCTTCTGATTGGCTTTTCGAAGCTCCACCCCCGTAACATGTGCCATAAAGATTTCTCGACAATCAGTCGGATTAAGCTATAATTTAATTATCCTTTGAACTTACCTTCCGACTCCTATCTCGAGTTGATGCCTGCTCTAATGAAATCAGCGCTTTCTGACCCGTAACCATCTGGGTTCCATTCCCTCTTAAAAGGTTTATTGGATCCCAATTTGTTGACAGGTATTCATCGTTTTTCTGTCAATCGTCATTTCCCAGGGTCAGGTACACACCCAGATGTTTATAATTAATCCACATAAACTCATTTATAATTTTTTAAATAAATGTTTATATCCATTTTTTTAAATTCTTATGTGCTATGTACTGAACCTCTTAATATTACAAACATGAGTAGAGAGAATATGGGGGAGCTGGGGCGTTTTTGTGTGGAGGGAGTTCCTCGACGAAACCACCAGAGCGCTGTAGGTTCAGACGGTGACCGCTAGATAGCAGCACCATCGACAGTAGTGAGAGTATGGGGGAGCTGGGGCGTCGATTTGGGCAGCCAATCAGAAGCCAGCATTT
>NW_027109529.1:0-1574 GCF_000696795.3 Halyomorpha halys
TAGAAAACTCAGCACGTAATGATTATTTTGTTTTCAAATAGAAATTCACTTGCGTAAAGAACATTTTTAACTTAGATGAAAAGAAGATGGGGGATGCGGTCAAAATATAACACAAATAAGTTGAAATGACTTCTTTAATTGTACCAACGTTTCGGCCAGAATTTCTATCCTTCAATTTTTAACTTAGTTATTGTAATCACCGCGGAGATCTTTACACAGTTTATCCGATAATCTAATACCTATGAAAGTGTTCATACTATATTTCTTTAGAATTAGAGTTAAATGATCTATTGTATAAACCATTTGATTCTGTAAAACTAATTTAATTAATAGTAGAAATCTATATAATACAAATTTTATTAGTGAACTATTTTTTTTTTTATTACGTTTTAAATGAATACATAAAAAGAATAATTTTATTTTTATTTATACATTTTTTTCACTTATAAATGAACAATCTTATAATTTAAACAGATTATTGGGTGTGTAATAGAAAACAAACGTGTAGCCACCCGAAATAGGTCTAGTGGCCAGTGATATCATAAGACTTATACACCTGACGAAAAAAACGAAAAAAAAAAAACGACTGTCCAATTTCCCCCCAAAATATGTTTAAAAAAATAGTTTCTTTAATAATACTTTCTTTAGTCCGAACTTTTCAGTAATCCGAACACCCTTGGTGCATCAATTAATTATCTGAACTATATTATCGATTTGTCTCTTTCTAAAAAAATATCACTGATCCTATTTGATGATTTTGAAGTCTCTAAAAATTTTAAAAATGTGATGAGGATTTCAGGTAAGCAGGTAAACAAAATTATTTTATGAAAAACAAAATCATATTCGTTTATGGCGTATGAAATCTTTAAATACCATTTTTCAAAAAAAATACAAAATTTTTCAAATTCAAATCTGTACCGCTACAACCCATGAAGGGGTTCAGTACTTTGTAAAGAAGTACTGTTACTAGACCAACGGTTGTGCAAGGAGGTGATTTGGTCAGAATCACGCTCGACAGCACACAATTTTTCACCTTGATTTATTTTGGAGGATTTTTTCTATTCCAGTGAGCAATGTTCACATAACCTGTGCATAACTCCTCTGCATCTTATAAAATTCATACATTAATACAATCGTTGCTAAGTTGAATGTCTCTTCTTTTTAACCGACATTAGAATACAATTTAAATTTAATACCCTTATAAGGGCGAAATATGAGTTTCATAGAAAGAAAAACTTTATTTTATATCTCTGCTTATAATTAGTTTAATTAGAGCCGGTTTGTGCTCTTTAGTGCAGTCCATAGAGCCCTAAACCACTGCCAAGTTTGGTGCAGATTAATTGAAACTTTTTTTTTTTAATAATTTATTTATTGATATTTACAACTGTATACACTTATATACAACAAGTAAATTTGCTTTAGATGAGATAGTGACATGATAAAAACATGTGGAGAATCTACCCACTGATAGAACTCCAATAACATTTCTAGAGAAGAAGATCTCGAGGCCATCTTCTTTTCAGACGCCTAGGAGGATTATTAGGTAATGAAGGAGAAACCAGGTTAGAAACAAG
>NW_027109530.1:0-822 GCF_000696795.3 Halyomorpha halys
ATCGATATTTTTTTATTATAATTGAAAGAAAATATGTATTTAGATTTCTTAGTATTATTAAACTTTTGTACATATAGTTCTGCTGTTTTATTCTGCTTTCAACTTGTTAATTTACTTTTGTTTTTTTTTTTATTGTTGTTCACGGAATATTACGATAATTCAACTGGTGGGTAGGTAACACCTCTAGGATTTCTGTTATCTACATGTAAATGTATTCGCCAGTGGTCATAATTCAACAATTGTTTATATAGAGGTATATTTTAGTTATATTGTGGGCATAATGCTTCGGAGTTTTCGTTATTTCCCAGAAAAAATAACGTGGCGCCTAGGGAGTAATTTATTCTTTATTGTTTTGTTTTTGTTTTTTTTTTCCTTTTGCGATTATATTTTTTTTTATTTGACTTTAACTCACCACCTTCTCCGCTGAGCGTGGGCAACGATAAACGTATGACTAAGGATAAATCAAAATTTACGGTTATATAGTCTGGCGCCCAAAGAGTATACATATATACTCTAAAAGAGTATAAAAGTGAAAATAAAGTGCTACCTTAATACAACCATTGGAAAACTGAATGTCTCCTATTATTAACAAAATTTAGATTTAATGATCTCATAAGGGCGAAATATTAGTTTCAAATAAAGAAAGACTTAAAATATGATAAAAAAAAAAATGTTTAGAATCTTCGGTTCTGATTTGATTAATTAGATCCAGTCTGTGCCCTTTGGTATTTATAGAGCCCTAATTATTAGAAAATAATTTTCTGATTATTAGAAATTAATTATATTATAAAGAAAATAAATTTCTTCGAAAATTAATATTTA
>NW_027109530.1:872-1976 GCF_000696795.3 Halyomorpha halys
AAAATATATATTCAGCTATAAAGGAAACCATTTATATCAAAGAATGATTTATTTATATTGTTTTTTATTTTATAATAAAATATTTAATTTCTTGTCTGAGACTGGTTTGATAATCTAATATATAAAAATGAATTTTTGTTTGTTGGTACTTTATGCACTGCCATACTGTTCATCCGATTGTGATGGAGTTTTTCGCTAATTGTTCAGAATTTTCCTAGGAAGATTGGTTTGATTTTTTCGGTGAAAAAAAAGTTATTAACAAAATTAAGAATTTCTGGCGCGTTTTAGCTCAAAAATATATATTTTCATTTTCATGGTTATCATATACCAATCGATTGATCTTTTTCTGAAGAATAAGAAAAATATATTTATAATTCAATTAAATCATTTTTACTCACTAAAAATTACAAAAAAAATGAAGATTTCAGTAAAGTAGAACAAAAATTTTTTTTTAGGTAACAGCAAATCCTATTAGTTTTTAATGTCGTCTCAAGTACAATTTTTCTATGAAATTAAAAATTAAAAATTTTTTACCTTGATTTGTTTAGAAGATTTTTTTTTATTCCAGTGACCATTGTTCATCTAATAGTTCGCAATTCCTCTATAATGTTTTCAAGTTGTTACGATTGCCATGGTGAAATAAAAACACTAGTGATATCTGCGTTGACAAGGGGTGTTACGGTTGTCATGGTGAAAACAAAACACGAGCGATATGTTTTTTAGACGAGTGGGTTTTGTTTTTTGGTGAAGGCGACAGTTTTGATTTTGGAACACGTATGTTCAGACGAGTGGGTTTTGGTTTTGTGAAGGTGACAGTTTGATTTTGGAACACGTTACGATTGTTCAATGTGAAGTGGTAATAGTTTAAAGGCCCTCTGTCTTTACCGTTTGAACCGGAATATCACCATATGAGAATCGTTGTCTTATATGTTTTGTTTTTCAAAATTATGGTGTTTTACTTCAATAGTCGGTCATTAACACTAGAAGTGGAGGATTACGTGGGTTTGAACTAAATTATATTTTATATTCACTTTCATACTCTTTTGGATAATAATGTAAATATAGTTATTAAGGTTAAGTCAACCTATAAGTTTTAATTGTTTT
>NW_027109530.1:6811-8753 GCF_000696795.3 Halyomorpha halys
AAATGAATTTTTGATTGTTGGTACTCGATTGTGATGGAGTTTTTCGCTAAATGTTCAGAATTTTCCCCGAATGATTGGTTTGATTTTTTTCGGTGAAATAAAAGTTATTAACTAAATTAAGAATTTCTGGCGCGTTTTAGCTCAAAAATATACATTTTCTTTTTCATGGTTATTATATACCAATCGATGATCTTTTTCTGAAGAATAAGAAAAATATATTAATAATTCAATTAAATAATTTTTTTTAGGTAACAGCAAATCCTATTAGTTTTTAATGTCGTCTCAAATACAATTTTTCTATGAAATTAAAAATTACAAAAACAAGACCATTGTTCATCTAATAGTTCGTAATTCCTCTATAATGTTTTTCTAGTTGTTACGGTTGCCATGGTGAAATAAAAACACTGGCGATATCTGCGTAGACAAGGGGTGTTACGGTTGTCATGGTGAAAACAAAACAGGAGCGATATGTTTTAGACGAGTGGGTTTTGTTTTTGTGTGAAGGCGGCAGTTTTGATTTTGGAACACGTTACGATTGTTCAATGTGAAGTGGTAATAGTTTAAAGGCCTTCTGTCTTTACTGTTTGAACCGTAATATCACCACCATATGAGAAATGTTGTCATATATGTTTTGTTTTTCAAAATGATGGTGTTTTACTTCAATAGTCGGTCATTAACACAAGAAGTGGAGGATTACGTGGGTTTGAACTAAATTTTATTTTATATTCACTTTTATACTCTTTTGGATAATAATGTAAATATAGTTATTAAGGTTAAGGTTAAGTCAACCTATAAGTTTTAATTGTTTTATTAATTGATAAGAATTCTTTTTTTTCCTTTTTCATTCTCTGTATTTAGATTTCTTAGTATTATTAAACTTTTGTACATATAGTTCTGCTGTTTTATTCTGCTTTAAACTTGTTAATTTACTTTTTATTATTAATAATATGTTTATTTTCTTATAACTTCTACGTTTCGGCCATTCTGGTCATTCTCAAGACAATTTCAATATGTTATTTATAATATCACAGTTAACAATGACGTTCAAAAGTTTGGAGGCTATTAACCATTTGTCAAAATATATCTTAGGCTGTCAACCTATTTTTATCCACTATTTTATGTGTGGTAATTTTATTCAATTTATACTATCTATTACACTTATCAATCAATGTACTGTTGGTAAAGTGATTGATAAGTGTAAAAGATAGTGTAAATTGAATAAAATTATATTAAGTAAAAAAATTGGATAAAAAGAGATTCATAGACTAAGATATATTTTGACAAATACTGAATTGCCAGAAAACTTTTTTATGACATTGTCAGTTGTGATATTATAATCTTATTTATCACATGGTTGAAATTGCCTCAAAAATGGGCGAAACGTCGTAGTTATAAGAAAATAACCATGTTGAGACTTTATCGATATTTTTTTATTATAATTGAAAGAAAATATTTAATAATTAGGTATCCATCTGTCTTCTTTATGTCTATTTTCTAGTAGATCGACTTTGTTATATTACGAATCGATTTAATTAAATCTAAATGCATCTTTTGAATCGATTTGAAATAAATCTATTTACTATATTAACATTCCATATTTCTAAATTTTTCTATTAAGTTGTTTTTGAATTAAAATAAAAATTATATCTGACTGTAATGTTTTCATTACATTTAAAAATTAAAAATTTTAAAATCAATTGTTACTAAAAATTCACATTTTTGACATTTCCATAATTAAAAAATATTTAAATTTGTTTTTTTCATTCTAAGAAATTATTCGACAATAAAGGAGAAAATATTGTTTTTTGTCAATAAAAATAAAATCAAGTTCATATACAGTTGTGAGATTACTTCAGTTAGAATTTAAAATAATGACTTTTATATCTTGGTGGTCTCACGGAATTAAAAATTGATAAAGTAGGTTGGTTACTTTTTGATAACC
>NW_027109531.1:0-1036 GCF_000696795.3 Halyomorpha halys
GCGGTAGAAAGCAGCTCCAGTGTCTGGAGTGCATGTCCCGTCTATGTAGATATGAGGCCGTTCATATCTCGGACGATTTTCGTGACTAGTTAGAAGAATGTATTGTCCCAATTCTATTTTTAATGAAGGGAAATACTCTCTTTAAGGTGGAGCTTTACTCTGAGTTTTTTCCCCTCATTGATTGTAGGTATATTAATTAAGCCACACCGGGACCTGTGAGCAAAAACAGATATAAGGTATAAATACATTGACCCTCGCTAGGTGTAAAATATAATTCCAAAGACATGCTAGAGGATCCTAACCCTATGAGGATTGGGGTTGGAATGCCGAACCCCTGTAGGATTGATACATTGAATGACACGAGGCCCCAAATGGTCAAATAGAGAGGGAAGGAAGATAAATCGCTAGAGTAGTGTCTCCTATATCTTCGTTAAATGTTACAGAGGAATTACTATTATGAAGAGGTCCACTAATTGAGCTTTGGTATGCCCAACCATTTCCAAACACTACCGGTTAATTCAGGAATGTATTGTTAGAATGTTAAGAACACTTCTGAAATTGTTGTTACCTGAGTTCGTGAGATATTCATCATATGACCTGAAAAACTATTCAGCCAACGGAATCATACACAAATGTATTTAAAAATACATAAATTAGTTCTATGAATACGCCAAACGTAGGATAATAACAGCAATAATTGTGCAATGCAACGGTAGAGCGGCCGCTACGGTACACGTAGGTACCTTCCTTATGGGCCGTTATTAATTATTGAAGCGATTACACTATAGGAGGAGTCCAGTCTATCAACCTCTTGGAATGTTACACTGAACACAAACTTAAAAAACTATTATATTTATAATAAAAACATTGTTCAAAGATAGTCTGGGTGGCGGTCAGTAAAGGAATCAGAATAGTTAAATAATACTATTTATTGTTAACCAACCATTATCGACCGCCACCTGAACTATCCTCCTACAATAAATAGTTTTTTGTTACTATTTTGATACCATTATCGACCGCCACCTGAACTATCCTC
>NW_027109532.1:0-9065 GCF_000696795.3 Halyomorpha halys
GATTGGTTGTCTCGAGCAATTACTGTAAATGCAGTAGAAGAGGAGGCCGGATTGTATGGAAGACGAGGAATACTGGATTGCTCAAAGTTGAGTGCAGCAATTATGGGAGAAGCAATATCACAACGATTTGGTCACAGCCAGGCGTGAAGAATGAACAGATCTGTAGAACTTTGAATAATTAGAGGCATTAGGCCTGGAAAAAAAGTGTTACTTGTACGTGGGAAATGAACCCGTTTGGGAGAAGATTAAGCGGCTATGGTGTAATGAGCGCATAGGAATGGACAGGACATTCGCCCGATGCAAGCTGATGGTGGAGACCGTTCGGGTACGCCGGAGAGAAGTGACTGTCGCATATCATCAAGGCAAAACAAATCATCGGGGATTCTTGGAGACCCTACAAGCGTTAAAGAGAAGATACTTTTGGTGGGGGATGAAGAAGACTATCACAGAAGTTGTAGGAAAATGCGAAGTTTGTCAGCGCAGTAAGTATGACAGAAGTCCACCAAAAGGCAGACAAGAAGAGACACCTACCACAGATACACCGTTCAATGATTTACAGGTTGACACTTTCACGTGGAGAGGATTTAAATGGATAACCATAATTGATCTCTTCAGTAAGGCGGCGATGGCGCACCAGGCTCAGGAAAAGTCGTCTGAAGCAGTGCTAGCAGCTCTCCGAATGTGGTTTCAGTTTTACGGAGTTCCGGACCACATCTCTTCAGATTCAGGCAGAAAATTCGACAATACAATGATACGAAATGAATTGAAGGACCTTGATGTAATATGGCATCTCAACACACCAGGGCACCCTAGGAGTAGAGGAGGCATAGAGTGGCTTCATGGAACATTGAGTGACCATCTTCGACTATATCAGGTTGACCAGGTACTGGAACCGGACGTGGCAATGCTTAAGGTGATTGTGGCATGCAATCATTCTGTACATACTGTTACGGGGTTTTTCACCATTTGAGGTCCTCTTTAGGCTTCGAGAACACTAGCGGGACTATAAGGGCACGGCACCAAGCTATGAGACTCGCCCTGATGACCCTGTCCGCAAGGGACGTCAGCGGAGGATGGTGGAGCCTGTCCATAAGAGATTACCTGGACCCCTTGCTCTGCCTTCGGTGCCAATAATACGGACACCCTGCAAAAGCCTGTATAAAGGAGGTGGCGTGCAGGTGGTGCCCAGAGACTGGGCACAAAGCTAAGGAGTGCCCTGAAAAGATGAAGGGTGAACCCTCGTGTTGTAGAAATTGCAAGGCGAGTGGCACAGCAGGGAAAGATCTCCGACATTGGGCGGGCAGCAGGGAATGCCCGGTACATCCTGCAGGTCAATATGGGCCGGAAACGAGTGGTCGCGGACGAATTGAGAACTCTCGCCCGAAGTGCTGACATCTTGGCGATTCAGGAGCCTTATTGTCGAAAGAATGTGGTCACAGGTTTTGGAACTACGTCGAGGGTGGTCAGTCTAGGCAGTGGCGAGAGGAGGCCTAGAGCAGCGATTGTTGTCAATAACCCTGCCCTCGTCGTAATGGAACTGAAGCAATTCACCACAGCAGATCAGGCGGCATGTTATGTCAGGTGGGGCAGAGTTGCCTTCGCTCTGGTTTCAGCATATATGCCGCCACGACAGGCGAATGTAAATATCAATGTAGAGGATAATATAGTTGCTGTGGAGACTGTCGCAAAGTATAAAAGCGTGATAGTCTGTTCCGACACCAATTCGTGGAACACGGTCTGGGGTTCTGTTCGCACAGACGCTAGGGGGAGGATGGTAGAAGAATGCGTGGTGAGGTGTCAGCTGGTTATTATGAACGAGCCTTCTGGTCCCACATTTGTTGGAGCACGGGGTCAGAGTTGGATAGATGTGGCACTTGCTACGGCTCCCATAGCAAAGCGTGTTGTAGACTGGACCCAACGGTTAGACACGATCTCCGACCACCGGGTCATAGCCTTCAGTGTAGTGGAGGAGGAAGGCGGTGCCCCAGAAGTAGAAAAGGGCTTTGTGACCCGATCGGCGAAATGGAGAGCGTTTTCCAGTGAATTGGAGGCAATACTGGCTGACAGAGAATGGGAGATGACCCCGATAGATGAGGAGCCCGAGATTGGCCGCAGAGTGGCAATGCTTACGGGCGCCTCTGAAGCTGCGAGTATTACCCTCCAACGCCGAAGGGCGAGAGTACGTCCGGTTCCATGGTGGACGCCGGCTCTGACGCAGTTAAAAAAAGAATACTACAGGGCTAGGCGTAGGTACCAGGAGTGCAGAAACGACGAGAGGAAGCCTGCACTTTGAGAAGAATCCAAGCATAGGTATAGGGTATACCGAAACGGGGTGCGTTGCCAGAAGAAGAAGTCCTGGGACGAATTTATTGTAGAGGAATCAGAAAAGAATCCCTGGGGTATCCAATACAGGGTGGCACTGGGAAAGGTTAAGCCGTTACAAGTGATGGCTATTAGAGTGAGAGGTGCCCAGGCAACACCTTGGAGGAGGCTGGCAAGATGTATATAGACTATACATACCCTAGAGATGATCCGACCCGTGTATATGATGGAATGGTTAGACGCACCACGTTACACCAGGTACCGACCTGTGTCCACCATGGGATATGTGGGACCTTCGTCTTGCCGTCGACAGACAAAGGATCGGGAGGGCTCCTGGACTAGATAGCATAAATGCTGCAATCCTCAAGAACAGTGCCCCTTATATTGAGGAAGAGTTGTTGGATATTTTCAATGAGTGTTTGGATAAGGGGTACTTGGAGAGAGGGTTAGACCGGGTGAGGAGGTGACATATCTTGGTGTGAGGATAAGAAGAAGATTCGATTCCACTTCTCACCTGGTGTATCTAAAGGACAGGGTGACACTGTCACTCAATGGATTAAGTAGGATAGGGGGTGCATTATGGGGCCTCAGGTACCCTGCAACGATGACCATATATAAAGGTGTATTTGGTATCAGCTACTTTGGGAAAATTCTTCCCTACCGTACTTTCTAGACTGAAGGCTAAATGGGTCATTGGTAATTGGGTCTCACAGATCATAACAGGACACGGGGGGTTTCGGGGAAAGCTGCAGAGCTTTGGAAAGAACCTCGACCTGGTGTCCCACGTGCGGAGTTCCTGAAACAGCAGTACACGTAATAGTGGATTGCTCCGCCATGGAAGGACACCGAGCCAGGCTGTTGAGAAAGACTTGGATTTTCGCCCTCGCCGAGTGGGACTTTCCCTGGTTGATGGAAGAAGAGAATTATCCCTTCTTCAGGGAGTTTATTTACGGATGGAAGGAGGTGGTGGGCCCAACTCATTTCACGATGGGAAGGACTTGACCGCCCAATATCGGCGTTCCACCAAAAGAAGAAGAAGCTGACCCAGACTGAGACCAGGAGGGCTGGACCAGCCTGGTAACTGCAGGAGGCTCCCAGACCGATGCTCACCAGAAGGACCTACCGAACGGATGCAGTGGACAAGGTGCAGCTCAATAAGTAAGAAGAATTGGTGATCTTTGGGAGCAGTGGCATGCGCAATCCCAGCGCGCACTACCCCACTGCTCCCGCACCCCGTATGCCAGAAATCGCAAGGGAGGGGGATAAAAAAAAAAAAAAAAAAAAAAGGGTACGGCAGCAAACGGAGAAGAAATACACAACAACCATGTTGTTCGAAGAAAGTTATGGGAAAAGGCCCGGGGAAGAATGGAAAAGGAAAAATCCAGGAGGGTAACTCGGGAGAATTTAAAGGTCACAGATAGGATGGGAGCAATCCAAATCGGGACGATCGTATATAGGAAGTTGGGATCTAACAGGAGTAAAGAGATACAGCGATACGAGGGTCCATTCAGGGTGATTATTATAAGGGAACACAATATTGTTACAATAGAAAGTATCAGAGAACCCAAAAAGAGGAGAACTGTCCATATTGAAGAATTAAAACTTCCGGCAATGACAATATAAAAACTGAAGTGTTCTCTTACTAGATTGTATTACAGAAAATTTAGTTACTTATTCTATTTATTGTTTTTTTTTAAAGATTGTTATTGATTTTTGTAAATATTGTCTCTTTCATGCTATGTTTTTGTCTTTTGTAAATAATTTCTTTTTCATTCTAACTTGTTCTATTATTAGGTTTAAATTATGTTTTTAGCGTTTATTAAGGGAACTCTTGAGTTTTTTCAATGATATGTATATAGGATTTGTTTTTATTGTAAATAATTTTTCTTTATTGTTTTTGTTTTCTATGTTATTATATCATATAGTATTAGCTTACGAGGATTGTTCGTAAACTGGTGGGGGAGTTACGGTCTGAGTCAGTTGTTATTTCGATGTCAGCTGACTGATGGGATCAGCTGATCAAATGTATATAAGAGATGTACCGAACACAATAAAGCTAGTATTTTACAGCAGATCAAGCGTGTTAGATCTTATTCCTTCTTCTCTTTTTTAACTTATATATAAAAGATACATAATGATCTATTTTTAAAAATTAAAATTCTTTTTCAATCCTATATTTTTCACAAAATAAAACTGAAAAATCAATCAAATTGTTCTCTTAAGGTTTGGATATACAGTTAATTGGTCTATTTATTTTTTGTACATTTTTGAGAAAAAACGGGGTGGTATGATCTCCAGGATTTCATCATTATTTTTGATTATGACAGCCAACGAATTTATTGTATGGCTGAATCGGATTGGGAAAATTATTTATGTGATTCTCAAAAAAATTTAAGTTGTTGTGTGTCCTTCAAATAGATTGGCTTTAATTTTTTTTTTTTTTTTTTTTTTTTTATTATTATGTTTTCTTCTGGGTCCTCTTTTGAGATTTCGTTTTTTTTGTTTTTTCGTTCCTATTTATAATATAAATATAAAAAAACTGATTGTTTCTACTAAAAATTTATTTGTAGTCTAAAGTCCCTTCATTATCATCTCTAACTCCTGTATTTTAAAACCACTGTTATGTAAAATTGGAATATATGTGTTCATTTTCTGGGAGAAAAAAAAAAAAAAAAAAAAAGTTCCATAATACACAATCCGAGATCCGGTCGCTTCCCTCTGCTTCCAGGAAGACTTATGATGTCTTCTAAGGTCGGTGGCTAAGCTCTTTTCTATAGCTCTAACAAATTACAGTTTGGTCTAAAAAAAAAAGTAATTTGAGCAATATTTTCTTTTATATGCTGTTCTTTTTTTTTTCTTTTATGTTGTATGAGAATGCTATATTGCGCATTCTTCAAATATGGTGTTACACATAATATTATAGTTTTTGTGATATCAATTAGAAAAAACCTTTTTTCTAGGGAGTAACATATACGCCTAAGGAGTAATAAAATGAAATATAGCACCTAATTACTTCTAATTGAAAGTATTTTTTTATTACTAAAAAGTCTCAACTTTTTGATTATAAACGATTTACAGACCCAGTAAGCTCCCATCGGGTTGGTTCTTTATTCCTTAAGGCGATCCTTAGCTAAGTCTAATATAGATTCATTATTTCACATAAGTATAATTATTCATTTCAGTATGAAGTAATTCTTGCATTTGATTTATTTATTTACAAGAATAAAGTATTTTTTTTTTTTTTTAATAATTTATTTATTGATATTGTATACACATATATACAACAAGTAAATTTGCTGTAGGTGACATAGTGACATGATAAAAACATGTGGAGAATCTACCCACTGATAGAACTCCAATAACATTTCTAGAGGAGAAGATCTCGAGCCCATCTTCTTTTCAGACGCCTAGGAGGATTATTAGGTAATGAAGGAGAAGCCAGGTTAGAAACAAATGGATTTGGGTGGTTGAGAAGTTTATTATGGAAGGAACGGTATCTGGTTCTGGCCAAATCGGCAAAATATGGAATATTGAGGTCCTGATGGATGACTTGATTTGTGACAAAGTAAGGAGCGCTAAGGATTTTGGACGTAAAGATTGGATTCGAGAGGAATTTGATGGTTTAGTGGAGCCCCAAAGCTCAACTCCGTATGTCCAGATAGGCCTTATAATAGTCATGTAGATCAGTCTTTTGTAATGTATTAAAGTAAATTTAGTGTTTATTATGAGATGATATTTATTTATATCTATATATTTATTTCCTTATATCAATTTATAAACTTTTGTTGGATAATTTTATGCTGAAGTATAAGAATACAGTGAGGTAAATTAATCTTCAGCATTATATATACTTTTTACTAATTATTTGAGATAGGTGAAATTGATTCATCAGTGTTATAATTGTTGAATGAAGGCTATAGATTTTCAGTAAATCAGTCAAAGTGGCTTAAAGTAAGGTAAGGTTAAGCCGAGCTCTTCATTAATACTAGCTAATGATTTGCACCAAACATGACAGTCATCCTCGGGGCTAAAACAGATCTGTGAGATGGTAAATAAATGTTTGTTAAAGATTAGTATTGAGATACGACTAATTTTGAAACATTGATATTTTTTTTTTTAGGTTATTAAGTTTAAGAAAAATAGAACTGAAAGAATCTAATTTAAACGGTTACAATTTTTAAATAAAAATTTAATTATTTTTCTTTATTGTTAAATGCCACAAGAGCCCACTGAAAAAAAAAAAAAATATTTCACTCCAATTTTTTATTAATTTAATGAAACTATGATAATTAATAACTAGTCAAAATTAACGAGTCAGTTAAGCAGGGGGAATACAAAATAGTGACTGTTTCAAAACATACAAACATAATTAATTTTTCATTCGGAGCTCCATATCTTTAAAACTATTAATAACACTTGGAAACCTGATAGAAAGCTAATAAAAGTAGAGTAAATATGAAAAAAATATAAGCCATAATAGAGTTATTTATGTTCAATATTTTTTTTAAAAAAGCAGTTTATCTTTGTAGTATCAGTAGTTTTCATAATATTTGGGAAAATAAATTCACAATTTACTAATATCTAGTTGTTCAGATAAAATGTTTGATTTATGAAAAAATTATCTTAGGAACAATTAAACGTAAAGATGTATGCCAACCCTCAAATCAAAGCTAGTTTGATTTACTACAAAGTAGTTTATACTTATTTGGTAGAAGCAGTAGTTTTCATTATATTTGCATATGAATATAAAGTTTGCTCGTGAAATTTTGTTCAAACAGCTAAAAATAAACACATTTTAGCAAATATCATTTAAACTACTACTGCTGCGAAGATAAGTTTCATAAACTATTTTATATTCCATTAAACTTACTTTAATTTGGGTGCTGATAAACATCTGAGATAAAGAGTTCCCACTATAAATTCACTAACTACTGATTTTTCAGTATATATTTCATGACATGTTGCTTTTTAAAAAACTTAATCCCGGGTACCATTAACGTAAATAGCTCTTTTAGTCACAAATAAACTCATTCATAAAGACCTTAACATCCCATTCGTTGTAGATTTGACACAAAACAGATATGCGTCTTTTTATTCCAAACTCCTTAACCATCCTAACCCATTAATTCTTAATCTTTCATCCTTAACAATCCCTGATAATGCTCCGAGGCGTCTGAAAAAAAGATGGCCACGGGACCTTCTAATTTAAATTAATGTTTGAAGTACCACCAATGGGTGGTTCCTTCCCAAGATTTTCAAGTGTATATGAAACATACTACATATTTACCTATTGTATTATTTTGTACAGTTGTAAATTAAATAAAATAAATAATTTTTAAAAAAATATATTTTAGTAAATTTACTCTAGTGTTAGTCTGGGGTAGACAGTTTCAAAGATATTGAGCTCAGAATGAAAAAAATAACTTTTTAAAAATATTTTGAAACAGCCACCATTTCGTATTCCTCCTAACTGGATTTGGTAGACCCATCAATTTTTACTAGTAATTATACATAGTTTACATTGTCGAGATGGGTTAATTTTTTTTAATTATTCTGCTAGTCCAGAAGGCCTCAACAATGCGTGTTCAGTTTATAAAGGTAAGGCAGTTGACAAGGAAGATGACTAGATAGGATGAGATTAACGAGTAACAACCTCTATATATCCCCGTCTTACTGGGTACTATTCCAATAAACACGAGGGAGGTATGCAGACCTGGTAGCTAGCCGCCAGAATCATGCGGGAAGGTGCCTTCGTCCTGCCACCCGGGAGAGGCGAAAGAGGTGTGTTTGCCCGGAGGGTAGCTAGCCGCCGGAGCTTACGAAGGGATAACAGGTAGAGGAGAGAGATATATAAATATATGTATAATAATAATAATTAATATTGCTATGTACTGCCTTGAGATTTAATCGGGATGCCAGGATAATCGCTGAAGGCAATTATCCAAAAATAAGTTAATTAATTAATTATATATTGAGTCCTAAAAACTATTATTATAATTGGATTCTTTTCCAAAGGCTATTTGTGTGTTTACCAGTTTACCAATTAAATACCTTTATATTTATAAAATGTTGTTACCATTAATTATATAGTATAATAAAGGGTGGTATATTGGGTTTTATAATAGTATATAAACTACATAAAGAAACTAAGTATTTAATTACTATTTATTACTATGATTAAAATGATTGTAATGATTCAGATAAAGTTTGCCATAAAATATAGATTATTACATCATTACTTAATGGTTAATTTTATACTTATAGCTGCTGATGCCGTTGAATGTAGTTCCGTAGGTATCTTGTTCATAAGAGATGTCCACTTCTAGTTAGATTAAATTGGTATAGCAGACCAAACCTAGAATTGATACGTATTGATATTCGCATATACCCTAGAGTAACTGATACTATTTTATTTATATAATTGTTAAGATTTATCGATAGTCTCTTTATATCGATCATATCTGATAATTTCTCGTGATATAATGTACCAGTAACAGGACCTAAGATTTGTATAATAACCTATTAAGAAATGATGCTATAATACACATTAATTTTACAATTTAGTGATGGCCTTTTACAAATTTATAGGTATTTACATATTTTACATTGTATTTACATATTTATCTGATTTCTTAGATAATTTAAATTATTTTTTAGATATATTATATAATATTTAGTTTGCGTGATCCAATACCATGTACAATCCGAACATCCGATAATTTCCTGCATCCATTTTCACTTAA
>NW_027109532.1:9115-12587 GCF_000696795.3 Halyomorpha halys
TATATATATATTACAACCAATTAGAAATCAGGATATATATATATGTATAAGTTAAGGAACAAGGGTACCTGTTATCTCCACTAATACCTAGGGACCTATGTAAACACCGCATAAATGTATATATAGAGGATTAAAAGGAGGAATAAAGTAGTCTTTAAGCTGATCTTGTGTGAGTCATTTCACGGTCCTTTTTCCCTTTTCTTTAAAGTTCTGTTTGTGACGGAGCTTAACTGGTGCCGAAACCCGGGAACTTTGACCTTTTAAGGTACGTTGTTAGCATTATTATTTTTTGCTTTGTTCTCTCTCTCTATTTCTTTTCGTCGTTATCGGCCTCCTATATTCAAGTAGATGACTGGACGAGGAGTAGTCGCACCGGCAGTCTTGAATCTTGAGGAGTTAGGTTTAGATAACCATGGAAACCCGATCCAAGAAATGGTGACCGAGAACGTAGCCGCAGCACTTCCACCTCTACCGGCGACAAACATGCCGAAAGCGCACGCTAATGCGCTCGCGTGGATTAGAGTGCGAACAACTACTACACAGGACTTGAGGAAAGCGGTCTCAGACATAGAAAAATTCACTGGGAAAGCCGGGGAATTAAACCACTTCCTTAAGGGCTGTGATCGCGTCATGGGAAGAATAGAAGCCAAAAAATCAGAAGATCTTCTGGACAGCGGGGACGTCGATGAACTGAAGGCTACAGTGGTCTGTTGGGGGAAGAGATCCAAGCGGATGAAGGGACTTAAGACATGAAGCACGATAAAGGAGAGGCTGAAGAAGGCATTTGGAGGGGGGCGCTGGACCCCGGAAGAGGACATCTTTCGAATGTTCCGAGAGAGGGAGAGACAGGGATAGTCCAGTGGACAGTACGCCGCCGAACTGCTCTCACGATATAACTAAATCACGGACAAGTTCAGCGAAATGATGGAAACGGACCAGGTGCAAGGCCGCATGATGTTCCTGGCTACCATACTAAAAGTTCAGTTAGCCAAGGAGGTTGGAAAGAGGGAAGGAGCCCCCCAGGATCGCTCTTTTGTACAGTATGCCCAGGAACTGATCGACGCAAGTACCCGGGAAAGGGAATCCCACATGGAAACTGATGATCATGACTGAATGAGTGTCCAATACATCCGTCCCAGAAATCACCAGAACCCGTGGAGAAGAAGAGAACGGCAGGAGTTTACGAGAGAGAGACCGAGAAAACCAAAGACCGCACAGTCTGCGGAGGTGTCGGAAACGGAGGGCAAAACCGAAGAACCAGGGAGCAGAGGAGACTATAAACTCAGAAGGAGCTGCGGAAGGCGAGCGACTGGAGGACGGAGAACCACCTCAGAGATCTGAGAAGGGTACCCATGAGGGGCAACCTTTTTTTTTTCCCCCATTCCTGGCATTGCTGCCGTACGGGGTTCGGCAACATTGGGGTAGTGCGTTAGGATTGCGCATGCCACTGATGCCAATAAACATCTCTTTTTTCTTTTAATCTTTATTTTAATAAATATTTACAAAATTATTTGGTGGAACCATTTAATTTTAGGGTACAATTATTATTTTTAAAACGTGGTGGTTTTAATCATTTCAAATACTCGGATTAGCATACCTGAATGTAATCCTATGTTCCCTAAGTTGATAATCAAAAATCTGGCACCACTAATTTAGTAAATTACTTCTTGTCTTTTTCATCTTTGATCTATATAATAATTATAATCCTATAATATAATCCTAATATATCTATAATTATAATCCTAGTACTATTGAGATTTATGAAGATTTCTTTTTTTTCTTTCTTAAACTAACCCTACTAAATCAATCAATTCTACTTCAGGGAAATAAGGAGGAACTGGAGTCTGCTACGATTTCAGAGTCATCATTTCCGAATTGATTTAAATTTAATACATAACAATAAAATAAAATAAATAAGTGGATCCAACACACTTTTCATATTTTCTTTAGGGTGCTCTTCCAATACTAATATTTACTCTTGGGCTACATTCGGATAATTATTTTAAATTAAATTAATGCAGTTAATATTTCAATGAAGTTAACTTTTCTTATTAATGATTATTTTTAAATATTAATTTTAGTAATATATATTTTATAAATCAAGACCTTCAGGCCGTTAATCAATAGTTAATTCCAATATTTTAAGTCCATTTTCCATATTCCAAGATATAACAATATTCTCAATCAGGCTACTAAAGGCTACTAGAATTTTTTTTTAAGCTTCCCCCTGAGATAATTATGAGCATCCTCTGTAAGCGGCACACTTATGCACAAAAACCGTTCAATGCCATTTATACTGGTACCTTTTATCTTTCCTTTTATCTTCTTCCGTTTTCCTGAATTTTCTTTGTTCCTACTTCCCGATTCATGTTTGTACAATCCGAATTGCTTGAGTTCTATACTTTCTTTTACCATGTATAAAAACGCTTACAGACGCTTAAACGCTTTTCTGGTTCTTCTGAGCCTTTAACAGTTTCACTATGAGCTTCAGATACTGGAACTTTAATTATTTCTTCTTCTGAATCTTCTCTTTCATCAGTTTCCACATCAGTCATAGTTTAAAAATTCTTTAATTTCTGTCTCTTGACTTGACTGACTACCGCGATATTTTCTTTTTTTTGGACAATACCATTGCAAAGTCTATCCGCTAATTCGTCTAATTCTAATGGCTTGAGATTTAATCGCGATGCCAGGATAATCGCTGAATTTATCTATTCATTATTAATATAATAAATTATTCATTATTATTACCATTATCATCATTATCCCCATTTATTCATTATTATCATCATTATACCCATTTATTCATTATTTAAAAGTATTTAATCATTATTACCATTTATTCACTATTATTATGGCGCATAATAAAATACAAAACCAAAATTACAAAACGAATACCAGCAATTAACCACTACATACACATTTATTATTCAAATGAAAATAAAGTTCTATGATTAAAAACCAGGTTATCTGAATCATTTTCACAACTATAATACCACTCTTTTTATTTTAATAACAATAAACTGAATTACTTATTAATTACTACTAATTGGTACACTGGATAGTAAGTCCCTACAAGGGATGTACAGGTATAGTGGCCCTTCTTTCGACTTCGTCTGGTCGAAGTGCATCTTGCTCTGCTGACCTCTCAAGCCTGGTCCTCTCTCGTCTCTGCCTTCCTCTTAACTGTGCCTTTTGACTGTTGACAAACATGAGTCGGGAAGTAGGAACAAAGAAAATTCAGGAAAACGGAAGAAGATAAAAGGTACCAGTATAAATGGCATTGAACGGTTTTTGTGCATAAGTGTGCCGCTTACAGAGGATGCTCGTAATTATCTCAGGGGGAAGGTTAAGAAAAAATTCTAGTAGCCTTTAGTAGCCTGGTTGAGAATATTGTTATATCTTGGAATATGGAAAATGGACTTAAAATATTGGAAATAACTATTCATTAACAGTCTGAAGGTCTTGATAT
>NW_027109532.1:13156-13871 GCF_000696795.3 Halyomorpha halys
ATAAATAAATAAAATCTCTATATATATATAAATAAAATGAGCGTTCATATTACATTAAAAAAGAAAAGGATGATAAATTCAATTGAATTTTAAGGAAATATTTATTTTTTAATTCATAAAGTTAAAGGGTCTTATTTATTTAAATCATTACCTTATTTTGTTTGTAAAGAAACAACCACTAACATGTTTAAGTGTTGAATATATTATAATTTCAAGAATTAGAAAAAGTGACAAGTAGAAAATGTACCGGGATAAAAAAAATAAAATAAAGTAAAATACATAATTTGATCTATCTTCTGATAGTTTTTATATAATTAAGTTTTATGAGTCAAAGTAACATTACAATTAACTACCTAGTTCACCCAGATTGTCTATCGGCTTTATAGATTATAGATTGTACATGGTTTGTTTGTTTGTTTGGTTGGTTGTTTAGTGGCGCCAAAATTCATTGGTCATCAACGCCATTTATATTTTATTTAATTTTGCTAATATTCGTTGAATTTTTAAATTTTTATTTTTTATTTTTTTTTATTTTTTTTTTTTCTTCAGATCAAGTTATATTTTTGTCAGTAAATTTTGTGATTTTAACAATTGGAATCCCAATTCTATTTCCTTATCATCGTCTCCAATGGTTTTTGAGATATCTTGGCTTAGTCCCAAGCTATTGAGGTGTGGTGTAAAATATGGGCATCGTTGGAAAACGTGGCTTATTGTT
>NW_027109532.1:14833-35738 GCF_000696795.3 Halyomorpha halys
ATATATTATGTTTTTATAAAATACAATAATATATAAATTTGAGAGTCGAGGTGCTGCGCTTTGGTGGATTGTAGTTGAACTTCTTGCTTCTCTTGTTACACAATAAAGTAATAAAAAATTGGGGTAAACTAACTGACTTATATATCACGTTACTGAAATTATATTTTCATGTAAAAGAAATGTATAGTGACATAGGATTTAATACGTTAAGGTCGCTTTCATTCTCATTACTGTTTGTAATGTTGTCGTTTCTTGGATCTTCGATATATGAATAAATTTATTATACATATTCAGGACTGATATTTTTTTGAGGAAGCAATTATTTGTCACTTGAGATCATTGGATCAGAGTATATTAACAAATTATGATAAATATTTTTATTTTAATATATACTTGTAACTGAAATGGAAAATATTTTGTTATGCTTACTGCATGATATGGAAAGGAACTTAAATAGAAAATATATCAATAAAATATGAATTTTTCAGGGGTTCCGAGAAAGTCATAGCTTTTTTAAATTTTTTGTATTCTAGTTATCTTCATTTCAATTTTTACTCAATTGTAAAAATATATATAAAATCGACCGGAACGTTTTATGAGTTCAGTGTATACATTTTAAAAATATGATTCATAATTTGTATGAAATGTAGGACAGTGTAGATATGTTATCTCGAGTGACTGTACCCTTACGTGCCTTACACAAGACAATTATTCACGACAGTTCATAGTCTACTAACTTGAAGATAGAAAGTTGGTATCGTGGTGGGGGCAGGCTGCAAGTCGAATCTCTGTTGCAGTAGAATCACTAACAATAATATTTGGTCTAGATTCTCTCCTTTTTTTTTTTTAAATTTAGCAATAGTTAAATCTCTACTGGAATTGAGAACTTTAAACAAAGGATTAGTATTTCAACTATTACTTCATTATTAAAGTTCAATGTTTAAAAAAAAATTAAGTGTATTTAAGAAAAATAGAATTAAAACATTAATCAGGACCAATATATAAAATTCCGTGTTTGAAATGTCCAGCTATTTATATTGATGGGTGAGAGAGAATGTATCAGCACAGTAATGACAAAAAATAAGGAAAATAGCCCAAATAAAACAACATTGGTGCATCATGCATCTAAAAATAAACATAGTTTTTATTTTGATAACATAATGATTTTAGACAGGGAAAATAATATTTTTAATATAAAAATACTTGAAGCCATTTATATAAAACAGAAAATATTAATTATAGTTAATTTTAAGTCAGGTACAAGAACTTTGCAGAGGTCTTGTGTAAAATTAATTTATGATGAATATCGTTGAATTTTAGAAAATTATTTGTAACTAAATTTTGTTGAATTTTTAATAAAAAAATTGAGAAAAATGTATTACGAAATAAAATGATTATACACCCAACCTGGTTGTTAAGGTAGGTTAAATAATATTTTTGTGGTAAGATAAGGAGACTAAAAAAAATTGTGAAGAATGTAATTTGTTATTAAATGTAATAGTGGCAACCAAAGGTATATTAAAACTTACAATTACAACAAACAACAGTGAAAATTTATTAGTAAAGAAATAGGTTTTCCCTTATTGGTTGTATTTTATAAGTTTATTTTGACTGGATTAAATTGATTTGGGCATAATAGCCTGTAAAGTTTTATAAATAAGCGTGAGGCTGTGATACTAAAATTAAAAAAAAATTATATATGCAAATAATAATTAATAATGTTTTTGATGATAAGTTTTAATTAAAGCAGCTATTTTATTAGATTGTCCTTGATGATGACGAAACGTTGGATATGTAATATGTTTTAATTAAGAAGGTTGAGACTATTTGGACATTTTTTGTTATTACTAATAAAACTATCAAATACGATAATTTTTTTTTTATTTAGTTATTGATATTTACAACTGTATAAAAAATACAACAAGTAAAAACGATAATAAAAATATTTAAAAAAAAATTAAGGACAAAACACAAATTACTCGCAAACGTGTATTCTGTGATGGCCTAAATGATTAATTTATAATTAATGAATATCAATCAAAATGATTGAGGGAAAACCATTTTGGATCAGATGCTTAGGGCCCGTATGCGAGAATGGTAATTGGCGAAGAAGGAAAAATGGTGAACTTTTTGGGCTCTATAAGGAATGTAGCATCTCCGCGTACATAAGAATACAGAGGCTTAAATGGCTTGGCCATGTAATGAGGATGAGCGAGGAAAGAGCGGCACAAAAACAGAACAGTTACGTTTCGGATGGTGTGTGGCAAGGTTGTAGGCCGAAGGGCCGATGGAGGGATGCTGTGAGGCGGGATCTGCGACAACTTAGGATCCCAGTTACCCTTACAGAAGATATAGAAAGATGGTTGGCGGCCGTTGAGCTGGCCAAGGGCAGCTTATTGCGCCTGCTGTGCCAGTAAAAGTTATATATGTCTATGGAGTGGCTCTGTGGTAAGGCATTGTGCTACTAACTTGAAGAATCTGGGTTTGAATCCAGCTGTGACAGACAATTATTTATTCTATTACAGTATCCCTGAGTCAACCCTGTGGGTTTCGGAGCCATCTGAGGCCTACTAAGCCTTATAAACGATGTACCCTTAATTCTGGGGAAAAAAATCTGGCGGTCAAACATGATTATGACCTTATGACCAATTGTTGGTCTAGTAAGAGTACTTATAAAGTAATGCATCCCTGACCCTTCATGGGTTGTAGCGGTACAGATTTTTTTTTATTATTGTTATAAAAATATTTTATACATAATCTTTACACTTTCTTGAGACTGGTTGATATTTTATTCAAATTTAGTCTCAAAACAATTTATATTTCTTTATAACGTTTCGGCCAATTTGGCCATTCTCAAGGACAATCTTAATACAATTTTGGAATCACATCGATTTTTAAAAAATGTATGCAGGCTTTTCTGCCCAGGTCATTAATTTCAGTCCACCATTACTCTATTTTTCAATTCATCATATTAAATTAAAAATTAAAACTTTTAATCATTTATTACCTTCATAATTGATAAATTATCGTAGTGAAGGTTGACTGTGTTTTAAAGTTTTAATTTAATACGTAATAAACGTTATAAAAATATTTATTATTATATACTTTTGTAATAAAACATTGTGGATATAATGTCGTCCAAATGGTTATTCCTCAATTATCTTGATTGATATTCATTAAAATTATTTTTTTACCCGGTTTTGAAAATTGTGGAAATAGTTTAATCTAGTAGAAAGTCAAATTTATTTTATTAAATGTGAATCATGTTGTTTATAGCACCCTACGAAAACATTAATTAGATTATGTTAACAATTTTACAGTTTTGGTATTATAATTCACAATATGTGGCTACAGGCTACAATGTGAGTGTTCTATATTCCGTAGAGGGTAAGGAATGCGACCCTCCAAGCCTGCCCCATATTAAACATGCTGGCACCCAAAGGAGTTCTTGGTATCTCCAATGTAATACAAATAACAAGAGTTATCTTTTATAAATAATAGCGTTATTATCACCCTAGACTTTTTTAAGTAATGGCTTCAGTATATTTTTAATGTTAACTTGATGATAGAAATTAGTAGATTTCAGTTGAGAGTAGATACTTTCATGAAATCGAAATAAACAGATAGACAAACGTAAGCATAGTATTCAACCAACTTTATAGTGTAATAGAAGCTTAAGGAAAAAGCACTTCCCTTAGTGCACTGAAAACAGATAAGCTTATCAAGCGCTATGTCATTCATTAGTGGACTAAATATACAACGGAACGTTAGAAGTGATTAGGAATAAGGACAAGAACGCTAAGTTATAAACCATTTGGACAGAGGTCTTGCCTTTAAATAGATCGAAAGATATATGATTATGAATTGTATAAAAATAAACTCTTCTTATAGCCCATAAAAATGAGATGAACTCTATGCAAACAATATATAATAACTAAACATAAAATTTTAAATATAAGATTCAAACCCTTGCTGAAGGACATTGCTGTTCTGCTTGAATAGCACATCTAACAAAAACAATTTGAAATTTTCTATAAATTATACCGTATACCGTGACTAATTTTTGACTCCACCAGCTTTGGGATAGCATATAGAGAGGCACCAGTAGAGAAAGAAACCCATGCCTACGGTAATATATCTGAAACACGTCCATTTCAAATTACAATTAAAACATTTTTGTAGGAAGATAGTCCGGGTGGCGGTCAATAAGGGTATAAAATAATAAAAAGTTTATTTAATGGTGACAAACGTTTCGTCACACCTTGCGGAGCTTCGTCAGAACTAATTAAAATTAAAAATCAATTTTTTTCGCCTGGTGCAATAGTTTTTTTTTAGGCTTGGCTCAGAATTGCTGAAAATGTGACTTACACCACTCTGATTTTAACTCCCTCGCTCCTTTCCTTGAATAGTGGCTCATCTTACAAAAAAAAGTTTTTTTTTCTGGAAGAAGATAGTTGACCATATAAAGTAGATTTCCGTAGTAAGATAGTCCGAGTGGCAGTCTATAAAGGTAGTTTTAAAAACTATTTAATGGTAAGCAACGTTTCGTCCTATTTTGCCGGATTATGCCAGGGCTAAATGAAAACAAGAAACAAATCTTGTATGATGTGACATGAAAATTAGAAAGCATAAACAAAGAGAGTGAAAAAATTATTTAAAAGAAAGAGACGAATTAAGTTAAGAAAATATAAATATAGATATACAGGGAACTAATTAATAATAGCTATAGCCATGCGTGATAGAATTGTAAATATAGAATTAGAGTAATAAATAGTTGAACAATAAATATTAGGAATAGTAACAAATATGGTTAAAAAATAATAACAATTTCAATATCTGTCTTTCAAATATAAATATAAAATATTCTCAACTTAATTTGTCTCCTTCTTTTAAATAATTTTTCACTCTCTTTGTTTATGCATTCTAATTTTCATGTCACATCTTACAAGTTTTGTATCTTCTTTTCATTTAGCCCTAGCGAAGTCCTACAAAATAGGGCGAAACGTTGCTTACCATTAAATAGTTTTTTAAAATATTTTATAATTATTAAAAGACAAGAGAAAGAAAATGGTATGATGAGAACTCACGCGAATGTTGTATCGGCCCCTTCCCCTCCATCGCCACAGGATAAGTCTATAACCGAGATTCTGCTAGAACAGTTAGCTAAGTTGGCCAATACCTTCGAAATTTTATGTAAAAAAATAAGTACCTTAGAATCCAATTTGGTAAACAGTATCACAGATGATAACATTAACTGCTGCCACTTGGAAATGAAACTAATATTGCCAACCTCCAAAAAGTAACAAATGGAATCAAAAGCCAGTCCACATTTGCATCGAGTTTAAAAATAATTTAAATAAAAACAGGCCAGTGTCTCAAAACTCTTCTTTTAGTGAAGAGTCTTCTTCCTCGATAAATAAAAAAGATGCAGTATTGACAAGACAAAAAACAAAAGTAGCCAATAAAAATTAACTGTGTATTCTATCTGTACTTACTGCCATTGGATATTTGTTCTAATAATCACAATTACCTCAATATGCCCAATAATATGTTTTTTCTTTATCTTTATCCTATGTTTTTCAGCATCATAATTCTTACAATAATGGACTATTTCTTTTCTGCATTTGTCTCTGTCTGTTAATGGTAATTCGTTATTTATCTGTTTGGCTGCCAACCATTATATTTTATTTTCACTACTACTGTATGGTTTATAATTTTAACTCTAACACAAATATCTTTATACGAAGCTGTCTCGGCTCCTTTTCTTTGGTAGGCGGTATAGGTAGAATGTTTTACTTAAAATGAATATAATGCAATGGAACTTAAATGGTTTATGTTATCGTAGAAATGAATTAAAGTACTTACTGAATTACTGTAATTGGTCTGTAGCTTGCTTACAAGAAACAAATTTAAAACCTACTGATATGTTTGAATTACGGGGATATGCTGTTAGGAGGAAAGATTATATAGATGGTCGCATTGCTGTGGAGTGTGTATTTTAGTGGAATATCCCGTTTAATGACTTACATATTACCTCTAATTTGCAAGCAGTAGCCGTAAGAATTTTATCACAACCTCGCTCGTTCACACTATGTTCTCTATACCTCCCTCCTGGCCGATTATTCACAGTTCAACAATTGAAAGACTTGTTGCATTCATTGTCCCCACCAGTAATTCTCGCTGGGGACTTTAATTCGTATAATTTAATTTGGGGTAGTCACCACATGGATGAGAAGGGAAATTAGCCAAGTCTTTCATAGATAATTGTAATTTAAATATTATAAATAATCCAATTTATCAAACTCACCTCTGTGCCAGATCTGGAAAACTCTCAGCAATTGATCTTACTATCACTATCTCCCTGTTACAAGCCATGGCATGACAATTTCCCCATAATTATTAGAACTTATAAATGCCTCTCCTTCAGCAGACACAACAAATGGCTAATTAAAAAAGGTGACTGGCCCCAATATCAAGCGGCGGCTAAACTTTCGGATATAGATTTTTCTGATACTGACCCTGACCGCTTAATACTACAATTAAATACAAGAATACTTGAAGCCGCCCAAACAGCGATCCCATAGATTTCCTCACCTGCTAAGGTAAATACAACCCGCCCCCATGTACCGTGGTGGTCAGATGAATTTGAAAAGCAATAAATAACAGAAAGAGGGCACTTAAACAATTTCTTCGCCGACCATCCTCCGAAAAACTCTTTATTTGACTCTAAAGCGGCCAGAGAACATGCAAGGTATGTCATTAAAAATAGTAAAAAAATATCATGGCAGAACTTTCTAAGCAAGGTTAACTGTAATACACCAGGAGTTGTTTTATGGCAGACAGTTAGAAAAATTATGGGTTATTGCTACTTACCTCAAATAAATTGTCTGAAAATTCGTGACCACTATGAAACTGAAACTGTAATCTTAATACTCTAGCAAAACATTTCAGTGGTACCTCATCAACTGTAAATTAATCAACACAATTCCTTAACACAAAGCAAGCTATCGAATCAATACCACTCGTTATCACTAATGATCAACTTGATTCACTATACCTGTCCTTTACCATGGACGAATTTCTAGCCGCTTTGAACTCCAGGAAAAATTCCTCACCCGGTCCAGATATCTGCATTGCTATGATGAAAAATCTCTGTTCCCTTAATAAATCAACGATTTTAAAGATATTTCTTTCTAATAGTTTTCCGAATAAATGAAAGGAAGCGATCACGATTCCTATTCTGAAAAAATACCCCATTGATGTTAATAGTTATAGACCGATCACCCTAACCTCATCTATCTGTAAATTAATGGAAAAACTTATTTCTAATAGACTGACATGGTACTTGGAAGCTAAAAATGTACTGCCAGCATGGCAGAGTGGGTTCAGGAAAGGGAAGAATACTAGAGACAACTTGGTTCGGTTACAGTCCGATATCCTAGAAGCCTTTGAAAATAAGAGAACAGTATTAGCAGTATTTCTTTATATAGAAAATGCTTTTGATAGGACCTGGAAAAGACTTATAATTGATACTCTAGTTAGTATCGGGATTAACGGTCATACTCTTGCCTTTAACTTAACAGAAGCTTCAGAGTCAGAATTGGTAATGTACTATCGAATGAATTCGAACAGGAAAATGGAGTGCCTCAGGATTGTGTTTTGAGCGCGTCCCTTTTCTGTATTTGTTTTAATAAAGTGTTGAATGTGGTGGGGTTACCTGTTAAAAGCATGCTCTACGCGGACGATCTTGTTATTTATACTGAGGGGAAAACTGTAGTATCCTTACAAGAAGATATTCAAACCGCTTTAAACAATGTCAGTGTATGGCTTTCTGATTACGGATTTAAAATTTCAACAAATAAAACAGTTACTATTCTTTTTTGCAAAAGGCTTTAAGATATATTGTATATTTTCTTTAAAGGTGTGATAGTTTAAGATGATGTGGTGCAAACTCTTATTGAAATAGCTTTTGCAGAATGGCAGAGTTCGTTTGCCTTGAAAGGCTGGTTTTGCTTCTGTGGTGTAGTTTGAGGTGCTCCGAGTTCCCTACTCTTAGTTAGCTGATGCACCTTGCTTTTTTTTTTTTTTAATTTAGCCTATATGTTAGTTATGATCAGTATATAGAGATAATGTTTGAGTTAAATGCTCTATTCATGTCAGTTGAGAAGTTGTGGTTCAGGATCTTTTCAAGAATGTCGCCTTTAAGTCTCAATATTCCGTTTTCGTGTGAAGCATTGTACTCGTTTTCAAATGGATATTGCTGGACTATCATATTAACTTTTGAGAGCCAGTTGTAATCTGCATCAGGGATTTCTGCATCTAGCATCCTTAGTCTGTTAAAACATAGTTTTGGGAGTCTCTTTTCTGACATCAATGACAGTTTCGACCAGTAGTTGGGGGTATTCTTGGGCCATCCATACAGGAATTTATCAAATTTCATTTGAGAAATTTCGATATCATCGAGATATCTAAGGCTCCAAACTTTGGATTTCATTCAAGCAAAGTAGTGGTATGTTATATGAAGTAGTTAAAATCAGAGGGGCGTAAGTCACATTTCAGCAAATCTGAGCCAAGTCCGGAAAAAACTATTGGAGGACGAAATTTGATTTTTAATTTTTTAAAAATCCTTTAGAATAGATTTTGAATTGAAATAATTATTTAACCATATTCTTAACGGATCACCCTGAACATTCTCACCTCTGGTCCAAATTCTTTAAATACTGAAAAAAAATTATGAACCAAGAATGGTTGCTATTGTATAGGGGTACAATCCTCGGAATTTTTAAACAAATAATTTTACAAAAAAAAAATGTAGTGAAACTCATTTTTAATTTTTGTGTAAACAGAGCCAAGGATGGTCTTCACAAATACGTAGTTTCATTGATCGACGTCTTTGTCTTATAAAGTGTAACAAACAATGGAAGCCTAAATTTGTAAATTTTTATTATTTATTTTGTGAATAAATAAAATAAAATAATCTATCTTGGTACCGAAGTTCATCAAAAAAATCATAGCACAATTAACTGAATTTATTTTAAAATGAGTTCGATACACCTCAATCTAAAGTAAATTAAATGTAATTCCTTTATGGTTGATGTTGCGTCTAAGTATTAAGGATTCGAAGTTTATTAACCTAAATTTGCACTAATATTTATGAAGTGAGGTAGCTGAGAGGGTTGGGTACTGGACTTGGAGCAGGAAATTCATTTTCTGTTGGATCGACTCTGGTGCTACTCTCGTGATACTTTGCTACAGGCGCACCATACCTGTATAATATGGGTACCTGATCCTTCATTGGGTTTGGGGAAAACAACTTGGTTATAAAGAGTGGATGGTGAAGACATCATCTTACAGATGGATAACCACTTTTTAGGGGACTTAAATAAAACTTTTATTTTAAACTTCCATCTATTCCAATTCCAATATGGCTTTGTTAAAATGTTGTATTATTGGCAGGAACAAAATTTATATTCGTTATTCTAACTTTGAGGAATCCTGAAATACGAATTTTCATGGCAACAGAATTATACAAATTTTTTGTTCATAATTTTTGCCATCGATTTTCAAAAAGAAATCTTCAACACGAGGCCACTTTTTTGGTATCTGGGCCTTTTATTTTTCTGAAACATAAATTTATGTTTATGAAAGTTTATTTAGCATAATTGCTTCTAGGAAATTAATAAACTAACGAATTTGAAAAATTTATGAAGAAGATGGCAAGGGGTGCGGTCACAAGAAAACAAAAATAGTTAACAACTATTTATTTACCGAGATTTCGCCACACTTTGTAGAGCTTCACCAGGGCTAAAAAAATACAAAAAAGCAACTAAAAATATTTTGACATAATAGGATAAAATACAAAAGGTAAATTAATTTAAGGTTAAAATTATATAAATATAAATGAAAACAAAATAATATACTAATCAAAGAAAAGAAGAAATATAAAATATACAATGATAAGAATATAAAAAAATACGCAAACTATTAGGTTAAAAATTAAAAGTAGACGTAATAACACATAAAAATAGAGGAGTAAAAAAGGGAAAACTAAATTTAACACACCAAAAAAACGGAAAATAAAGAAGTAATTTAAGATTATATTAAAATCGAGAAAGAAAGAATATAATAAAAATAATAATAATAACAAAGTAGTAAAGAATGAATCAGAACAAAGTGGAGTGAAAAGTCGGCAAATAAATAGTTGTTAACTATTTTTGGAAGATTATTGATTGAGCGTGTGTATAGATGAATGGAATATGGTCCGGGTGCCGTCAAAAAAACTCAAATAGTAGAATTATACTATTTTATTTTTTTGAGTGCCGTCAAAACAGCCCTGACGAAGCCCTGCAACGTGGGGCGAAACGTTGGCTCAATAAAATAGTATATTCTACTATTTGAGTTTTTTTTTTTACCGCACCCCGACCATATTCCATTCTTCGTTAACTATTTTTGTTTTCTTGTGACCGTCTGGGGTGCGGTCTTCTTCTTCTTAATTTGAATTATTACGGTCAATTATTTATATATGGTATTGAATTTGAAAAAAGTTTGCTCATAATCTTTTTTCTAGAGATTCGCTCTTCTTCGGCAAAAAATTTGGCTTAAAAATAGCTGTAAGCATTTCATTCCATTGAAGCTGAATATCTGGGGTGTTTTATAAACTCAATAATTTTTATGTACATAAGATGACTGAACGTACGGTCAAGAAACACACAAAAAGTTGTCCACTCTGCGCTGAAGTTTCTGCCTAAATTGAAGACCTTCATCAGGAAACCACCCCTAAGCAAAACAAGACAAAAATCAGAAAAAAAAGAAAGAATAATAAATAGTATGAAGTATAAAATAATGTATAATAAATGTGTGAAAAACAGAATTATGTGATATAAAAAATATGTTAAAATGAAATATGAAAAATAATATAATGTGAAATGAGTGAAAACATTGAATATAAAATATACAATAGAATATATTTGGACATAAATATATGTATAAACTATTGTACCTAGGATCACAATTTATATTTATTTTATGTAAAGTCATTTATAATATAACAACGGCAAGGGTCTTCCCTGACCATTATGCTTGTACACATATTGTTGGAAAACTAAAATATTAAACAATAATTGAAAAAAAAATGGACCGTAATATACCATAAATTACATCCTTGTGAACCTTTGATAATTAAAATCTTGCACCGATTTAGGTAATCTGTATTAATAATTATGTTTTTAAATAAAGATTTGGATATTATTGTTTCATCATTAAAAGAAATACGATTGTATATTTTTTATTTTATTCGAACTAAAATACCACCTGGACAACCATTCTCCCTATTGGTTGCGCTCTACTTAGTTTGTTTTAGCTGTATGTTAGTTATAGCACAGTAATATCACGTATAAAACATTGCATGTTATGAAATTGGATGTATTCGGAGTGCAGTATGTACACTGCCAAGGAACAACAGCCCCCCCCCCCCATCTATACATAACGAGGAGAATATGTAGGTATAAAATATGTATTGAGGATGACTGACTATCATAGGATGGAATAGTATGCGCTAATATAAAATTGTAATTCTTAATTTTTCATTACTGCTTATATTGAAGACAATTTAATTTTTAAAATTTCACTGATTAGGCTCATTTTTACACTATAAATAATTATAACAAATTAAAAAAATTAAATCTGTACTCCTAGAACCCATGAATGGTCATAGGAGCTGTACTTTGCTAGGAAGTACCATTACTAGAGCAACGGTTGTACAAGGACTTGATTTGATAAGAATCACGCTCGATCGCCAGATTTTGCCTAATTAAGGGTACCCTTTTTAAGAGGAGAGCTCCCGAACCCACAGGGCTCACGCCTACAGTGAACAGAAAATATTATCATCCACAACCGGATTCGAACCCGGGTCCTTGTAGTTTGTTGCACAGATTCTTTCCACTGAGTTACCCACTACCACCATTATAAAATTATATAAATTAAAAAATTACATCACCACTGTAAATTAAATTTTCTATAATATTAGTTTATTCAGTCAATATCGTCAATATTTGAAGGCTCCAGGAAAATCTGAATTCCAAGAAATGGTAAATCTCTGTAATTACCTAGAAAGAAATGTATTTGTGTTGCTAGATGGTTGTATTACTAAAAAAAATAAATAAATGATCTACACCACTACAACTAATGAAGAGTCATCGGTTCCGATCATGGTAAGTACTGTTTCTAGACGGTTGAGCAAAATGAAATAATTTGGTTCAGATCACACTCAAAACCCAGCTTTTTCTCCCAGCTCAGGATACCCACTTTATTATTCACACTGTATATTCCCCCAAAAGACTCCATTACTAAAACAAAATAATTTAAAGTAAAAAAGTAAGTATGATAATAATTATAAGAAGGAAAATATATGAAGATATTAATATAAAAAAAGAAAACAATGGTTAAAGTGTGGAACCAATAACTAAGAAAGAAAAAATCTTTAATCCTACAATTCATGAAAATTCTTGGGCATAGTACACATAAGGAATTACTGGTTCTGGACCAACGGTTGTACAATGAAATGTTAAGGTCAATTTATAATCTTAAAATTCTTTCTTGAGACTGGCAATTTTTTAATAAATAATTCAAAACACTATCCAAATTATAGTCTCAAAACTTTTATTTCTTTTACACGTCCAACGTTTCGGCCAATTCGGTAATCTTCAGGGACAATCTACTCAATTCACTATGAAACATATAATTTAACCGCTCCAAAAACTTCATACAGGCTATTCTGCCCAGGTCAAAACATTTATATCTAATAAGTCAAATATCCATTAAAAACCACAGTCAAAATTATTTCTCTTTAAACACTATTAATACACTTTTTTTCTTTTTTTTTTTATAAAAAAGTGTATTAATAGTGTTTAAAGAGAAATAATTTTGACTGTGGTTTTTAATGGATATTTGACTTATTAGATATAAATGTTTTGACCTGGGCAGAATAGCCTGTATGAAGTTTTTGGAGTGGTTAAATTATATGTTTCATAGTGAATTGAGTAGATTGTCCCTGAAGATGGCCGAATTGGCCGAAACGTTGGACGTGTAAAAGAAATAAAAGTTTTGAGACTATAATTTGGATAGTATTTTGAATTATTTATTAAAAAAGTCAAGGTCAATGTTCACATTTAACCGCCTGGATCTCCTCCCGAATAAAAAGTACCCAATTTTTGGAGGCTAGGTGTGCGGTAGGAGAGTCGCCAGACCCCAAGGTCGATTCGCGGCCAATTTACCTGAATTAATAATTAGCTTACAGTGGGACGCAAACTCGGTTACTGGAGATCCGAAGGACTGGGCTCCTTTATGAAGGAAAGGAGGAAGAATAATGGAATAAAGGAAAATAAGTTAGTAAAGAATAAAGGGACAAAAAGAAAGTCACCCTAATTTATTGTATTATTAATTTCACGATATTTTTTTTAAGACCAATTATCTAACAGTTATGTAAAATTACAATAAAAAATTATTAATATGGCGCTTGATTTCAATTTAGATGATTTTAGTGAACTTATTAATAATGAAGACACCTTTGTTCTGTTTACATTGGGGCTAAAATTTAATTTTAGTTAAAATTAACACTAATTAAGAAAATATTTAAAAAAAAAGTATTCAATGCAACAAATTCCGTCCATACGGTAGATTCTTCTGCAGAGAACTATTAAAACATTTTATTATAAGTCTTTTAGTAATGAAATTTTATTTATATAAAAATCAGTACCACTACAGCTTATGAAGTATCAGGAGTGCATTGCTTTGTAAGGAATTATCGTTACTAGACCACTGGTTATACGAGGAGGTGATTTGGTCAGAATCACGCTTGACCGCATGGTTATTATTTGAAATGCCCGCAACAGTATAAAATTAAGATATTTCCAACCAAATTAATATATCATAAAAAAAAAAAAATCCTTTTTTTTTGTTGCTTTAACCAATTAATTGATATCAGCCATTTTTTTTTACTTCTTCTTAATGACAGTTTATGGATTTAAAATCAAAAAGATGAATTGCTTTAAGGCAGTAATGTTTAATTAATGAATAATCATAATTTGTTATTCATTTACTTTTACTTATTGACATTATAATCTCATATATTATAATCTTTAGTAAATGAATAATTAATTCCTCATTATGTGAATGATATGAATATATAATTAATAAAAATATAATTAATTGATATTAAATAATTAATATATACGGTTCAAAATGTCCAATCCTCACTAACTATATATTTTTGGTGAGATCGAAATATAAAAAGGAATAAAATTCGGATTTTATCGTCTGGTTTTTTATTTTACTATTTTTTTCTTACACTAGTGAATTCTATGTTAGCAAATGTAATCTATCTTTACTCAGGAATTTCGTCTGTTTATTATTACTAATGTTAAGCTGATCTATATCATTTTGTTTATCTCGAGATTTCAGCTGCAATAAATGGAAGTAATTCTTTCCCCAGAAGGGAATAGCTTCCAGTCGAATAACTTTTCCTAGATTGGAGAGGAGACGAGACTTCATCCCTTGCAATTTCATGAGGTCCGGTCGAGAATTCGTCGCGCATTCTTCGGATTGTTATTTTCTCGCCGTCAGGATGGATCGGGACCCACTCAGATAAGGTGACGCAACGAGGCCACATTGCCGAGCCGAAAAATGGCGAAAAAAGAAAAGAAAAAGAAAAAAAGAAGCGGCGACGAGGGTGGGGGTTGGAGGCATAGGGGTGGGGATGGCGGTAATGGAATCAATAGGACGTAGCGTGCGCACTGGAAGCGCCCCGTACGGCTAACGTACTAGTCTAGAGTGAGACACGGCTATGTGCCTAGTAGAGTGGCACACCTGCTACTGATACCATGTACTGAGGCCATATCACTACTGAAACCATGTACTTGCCGTCGGTGATGTCGCTACTGCTTGCCGCCTCCCTGCCGCCCTCCCTGCAGCAGGACGAGGACATCCCTCACAACGAGTAAGCCCTTATCAGACTTAGAGGAACCCCTCCCTGGCCGGCTCCACTCCCTAATGCACCCCATTCCTTAAAAGACGCATAGGATGTTAAAACGCTGCCAGAGGAGAGCGTTGTGCAATCCTTAATGCTTTTATTTATCGTACATCATGGAATGATAATTGTATGGACCTTGTAGCCGCTTTTTAATTTTTTTTACCTGTAGTTGTTTTTAGTTAAAGTATATATTCATATTTATTTAAAATATAAATTGACCTTAATTCCTAATAATTCCTATGATGAAATCTTAGATATGTTGCATGAGATGGAGGAACCGTGGGCTGAAAAGTGCTAAGAAGAGCCTCTCAGACCACACCCCCTCCATGACAGGGTAAGCGTGGTAGTGCTGAAGGAAACCTGATCCCGCCAGGTGTGTAAACAACTGTCCCGGCTAATAAGTTAGTGCCACGTCACTCCTCCCATTGGCATTCTGCCTGAAACCTTCTGAACCTGTTTCACGACCTGGGCCACACTCTTCCACTCTATTATCTTTCATAATTGCTTTCATTGGACTATTAAGTAATGTTTTATAAAAGGACAAGTAGACCAGACAGAATTATGTATTTATCCTATTCTAATGAAGAGAGAACTGCTATCTCATCGGCTTGCTAGCGTCAACAATTTTATTTTTCTGTTTATAATTTGAAATATAAAAGAAACATATATAACAAATACATATAAAACATGAAAATGTGTTTCATTTCTAATCTATGTTCAATATAATTTAATTAAACTCGCTTTGAGACCAAGGAAACTTTTGGAACAATGCGAGTGGGTTGAAATATATTACTTGTTGAATGAAAGACGATTACTACACAATTTCGAGACAATTGTTTCGTGCTATTGAATTTTAAAAATACATTGATCCATGAATGTTACTGGTTTGAAAGCCATCTATTAATTTTATAATGTTATCAAAATAGAAAAAATACAGTAAGAGGAAAAAAAAAGATATCCAATAACCTCAGTAACCGATGATTGAATAAACGAGAAAATTATAAAACAAGAAATCTATTTAAGTTACTGTCAAAGAAGGTCGTCTGAATATTCAACTGCATCTAAAAATAAAATGTTATATGTTAAGCCTCTCTGTTCAAGTATGTTTGTTTTGTTGTTTTTTTCCTGAAAAAGTCTCCTTGTGTAATTTCAAATGTTGACCTATCCAACGTAGCTTGGATAATCCTTGGCTGAGGATTCTAATATAAGCAAATCATCTGGGCACAATCATTATTACGTTCGCATTAACATAACTCCTGCGGGAACAGTTATGGCTTTTCTATGTACTTGCCTTCATATGAGATTTTTGTCTGTAATGCCATTCAGTATATATTTATAATATATTTCACAATAAATAATCGAGGCAATATGAACAAATTAAGGATATCATGAAAACTATAACTAATTAAAAAAATAAATATAATATTTAATAGATTTCAAGAAATGAAGAAAAATTGGGTAAAATCTTGAATTTGCCTTTTAGATCATACAGTATTTTTCATTTCAACTTTAGGTTGTAAGGTAAGTATTAAATTCGTTTTAATAATTATAATAAAGTTTGAGAGTTTGCTTGTGCACAAAATTTAACCATTATGGAATTGAAAAGGAGCTTTGATTTATTCAAATTATTCATTCAAGCATGTATGTGAATGCTTATTTGTTGAATTAGGATAGTGTAAAGTTTAAATCTGAATTAGTTTTAACACACATTATGTTTCTTAACATTTTCCCAATTCATACTTATTATGCTTATACAGAATAATATGCTAATATTACAGTTGAGGCATTCGAATTAATAAAAAAAAATTACCTCATTTATTTATTATTTAAAAATTAATTTACAACAAAAAGATTCCTTCAGACGAGAATTTAGTATTTATTTTTTTCATATTTATGTTTTGTTTAAAAAATATACCATGAGTCTGACGAAAAAATAAATCTCTTTATTGTCAGATGAATATGTTTTATTAGGTTTTTTAAAAAAAAAAATTCACTGTTCTTGAAATTGAATAAATAACATTTAACTGGTTATCTTAGAGCCTTCATGTCAATGGAAAGTATAATTGAATGAGATATCCATTGGCTCAGCAGATGTAATGAGTTCTATGATTATTCATTAATTTTCATTTATAAATGTGAGTTTATTCATTGAATTTATTTTTTTAAATTATGGATCCCAACATTCAGTTGATATTCTAAAGAAAATGAAATATTTAAACATAAATGGTTTTATTAGTATAAAAAATTATTTTGATGCAAGGTGAGTCATATTGAGAAGAATTCAAGTAAGAAACTGTTATTTTTATTTTACACTTCACTCCGTAAAAAAAATTATAATATACAAAATCTTCAATTCGGAGATTAGTGCTTTGATTATCAATACGTATTGTAAACAATAAAGAGACTTATTCTATAGGATCTAGATATAAATAAATATACATATAAACTAAACCCAATACCTGACAATTACTATTTCTTTAAGCTTTATTTTGTTTGATTTTGCCACTAGCATGAATTATATATTACACATCAAAAGCCTCTAACCGAATATTCAGACAATGCTTCATGGTGAGAAGAAACTGTTCTATGATTATATTAAATTATGCTTACTATGTTGAAAAATAAACTAAAATTATGTAATTTTTTTGTATGTATGTATATATGTATATTTAGCTAACATTTGAAGAGTTCAAAATAAAACTGATATTTTTGCAAATGCTGTTCATTAATAATTAATTATTTATATAATTTTTATCCAGTCCTCATAAGTATAATTAAATAATTAGATATTTATAATCAAATAAAAATAATAATTAAATAAAAAAGAATTAAATAAAAGATAATTAAAAAAACATTTAAAGGAAACGGAAAGGGATATTAAATAAAATAATAAGTTACATTTGACTTTGATCAGAAGGTTCCTTTTCAAGAATTTCAATTAAGAGTTATAGAAATATACTCAGCAAGAAATAACTAAAAAATATAGTTACAAACTTAATTATTAAGTATCACATCCAAATACAGGCCATAAATTCAACTATTAAGTCCTTGGTATGAAGTAGCGTTTATTTAACAATTAACCAGTAACATAATAACTAACACAAGGCATACAGTAAAATATTTTATTGACAGATTATACGTAATTCTTCTTTACTAAGAGGAATTATATATTTTTCTATTTATTTCATGACAATGATCTGTCATTACTAAACTCAGTTGTTCAGACAATTTTACAATCAGTCTAATACACACGCTCATCAGTCCAATCAAGTCAGTCCATCGGGCCAAATGGTGTGACAGAAGGAAGCCCATTCCGACACCATTACATGTAATAGTTCACCATTGATTACCTTTGCAATATCAACATCAAATGACATTAGAAGACAGGAATATTTTTAATACATGAAAACCTATCCAAAGAACAATTTAAAATTGCAAAGGTGCAAACATGTTTTTGAGAAATTATCTATCGTCCGTGCCCTCGGTTGCATATTTTTTTTTTTTTATCAATATTATTATTTATTAGTTTTATTGTCCTTAGAGAAAGCCCCCCTACATATAGAATTGGCCACAATGTATACAAATACAGACTAGTTTGGTAATTTGAACTTCGCTCCTCCAAACACTCCAGTAATCCGAACTTAAAAAATTTTTCCGAAAAAAAGTGTAATTATGACAAATAATAAAAACTTAATGGTGCTTAGGAGAAACATTTTTTATAAATTCGTCAATTAACCCGTAGGTGTATGCTTTAGCATTTTGCTCATGATGGGAAATAACCTATATTTTCCTACCTATAGTTGACCCGTTGATGTTGTTATTGTCGCTAGTTTATGTTATTCCCCCTTTTACCATCCCACCTATACCCAATATAGTTTTGCTCTGGCCTACTCAAAACGGTAAGAATGAGGATTTCTCTCACCAGTACACTCCTAGCGTGAAATATTTTTTTCTCATTTCAGCATTTTTCTCACCTGGCGTTTCTTTTTTTAAATCATTAGCCGAAGCAAGAAGATCTTTGATCGTTTACGAAATTTGTATTATTCAGTCCCTCATAGAAGAGCTACAATTTGAAATTTCAAATTGCATTGAAAGTAACCGTAAAGATTTTTTTTTTTATCATCACATTTAATTATAAATATATATATAATAGTACAATGAGATAAATGCTCATGGAACACCTCTTGGGGGACAAAAAAGTAAGACGCTCCTACCGGATTACCCCCTATTTCAATACCTTTGTTTTTCGAATGAACAGTTAATATAATATACATGTGTGGATCTTGAGGATCAGTCAATGAAGCAACGTTTCACAACTTCATAGTCATGCCATACGATGAAAAAACAAAAGAGATTTTTAAAAAAATAATTTATTCAACGAATTATTAAGAAACTCTGTTTCGTATTATTTCTATTTATATTTAGTGTTGTTAATTATGTCTTATGTGTTTATGAGGTTGGAGTAATATATATTTTAATTTTGTACGCGCGATTTTTTATTGTTTAGTCGATTTTTATATATTGATCATTTCTTTTAGGTTTCGCTTGAAGTTGTTTTTATTTTCCGATGTATGATTTTTTTGTTTATTAAATTTAATAAAGAGTCTATTCAATTAAGAATATTATTAGGATAATTCCATCGTATATATTCAATTTATATCTGTAGAAGAGAAAGATGAAGCTCTCAAAATTCTTCCATATTGAGTGTTGAATATAGGCATTGCACTTGCTAATTATGACATATAAATACACATAAATTGGGTTTATTTCAAGAATTAGAGCTGTAAAATTACGAAAAATACGGAAGCTAAGTTTTTCTGCAAAATTTGATTTTATCAATTCGAAACAATAGAAAAAAAAATAATTTGGCGGGGTAATCAGAATACATACCGAATATTGAGTTTGTGTATGTATATCCGCCGTTGAATGGACACAGCTGTGACACTGTAGGATTCCCAGTGAGTCCAAAATAATGGATTTCAGCCATGCTCTGTTGCCGGTTCCTCTCGACACCAAGTTTTTGCCCAAAAAATATTCTTTACAAGAGGGATGGTTCCCTAACTTCTGGAGGTTTAAAAAACATCTGAAGACTAAAAAGGCATTTTTTTTTTCCGAAATTCCTTTCTAAGCTTATCTCGTAAGAAAAGGCATACAACGCGTTAGACAAATATCCGTTTTTTCTGCTTGTATCTTGACACCCTGATCCTGATCGTTCGTTTCGAATCTTATTGTGAGATCTACTATTAACATTTCCTTTCTTGTGGAAGAAAGGATATCTACAAATCTTGTTTAGTCGTCCGTATCTAGACAATATACTTCTTGAAAACTTTTTCTTTTTCAAAAGTTCGGATGTTTTCTTCTTTGCTTATCAAGCCCGTATTTCACCCACCGACAAGGAGCATATTGTTTGGACATTTGCCCAATACATGAGCTGCGGGTTTTGACTCTCGGCCACATTTGTGACAACGAAGAAATTCTTGCAATAAACACATCCGAAAACAATATAGGACTTTATGGGGAGCGAAATATATGTTTATATTTGCATAATTAATAATATAATTTAGGTAATGAAACAAAACAAAAGTCCTAGAACATCATGTTTAGCCAGTCCATGGGATGGATCATTGTGGTTGGATATTAAATGAGCAAAAGAAAATGTATGCCGGATTTTAGAAGAGAAACAATTCTAGAAAGTAGTGAAGTGAGTGATAGAGAAGTCTTAAAATTAGACAGATGGAAAGCATAGAAAACAATTTAACCAATATGTATGTTATTATAAGCGCCGGACACTTACAATTTTTATATAATATATAAAAGTATATCTTACCTTTTATGTTGGGAATATCTAAATTTATCATTTTAAATGTATTTTATGTTATT
>NW_027109532.1:35788-59009 GCF_000696795.3 Halyomorpha halys
CCCCCTACATATAGAATTGGCCACAATGTATACAAATACAGACTAGTTTGGTAATTTGAACTTCGCTCCTCCAAACACTCCAGTAATCCGAACTTGTGTAAAAAAAAAGTTAATTTTTTTTTTTAGAAAACTCAGCAGGCAATAACATTTTTGTTTTAAAATAAAAGTTTAAATATTTGAAGGAAATTTCCGATCTATAGGCAAGTTATTGTAATCACCGTAAAAATCGAAAGTAGAAATTTTTACAGTTTCAATATCGGGTAATCTAATTCCTATGGAATTGTTCATAATATATTTTCTCGGAATTATAAATACATAATATCTATTGTATAAATCATTTGATCATGTAAAGCTACTTTAATTAGTAGTAGAAATATGTATAATACAAATTTTGTTAGTGAACTCATTTTCGTTTTTTAGCACATTTTGAATAAATCCATACAAATAGTCTTTTTATTTTAATTTATACTTTTTTCATTTATAAATAAAAAATCTTATAGTCTTAGCAAATTAAATCATCACAGCATTACTGAGGATGTAAGAACAAAACATTTTTTAATAAATAATTCAAAACACTATCCAATTATAGTCTTAAAACTTTTATTTCTTTTACACGACCAACGTTTCGGCCAATTCGGTCATCTTCAGGGACAATCTACTACAAAAAGTTTCTATTATATGTATGATCCTACAAACAATTTAAATACAATGTAATAAATAATTATATTAAAAAAGCAATTAAAGTAACAGATGATAGTAGATTACATATAATAAAAAATAAGATAATTAATATGTTCCTAAAAAATTTTTACCCAAAAAAATTAATCTACAAGATTTGGGAAATTAACCTTAAAAATATTAAAAATAAAACAGGAAACGAAATAGTAAATAATAAAGTAAAAAATCAAAAAAATTATGGATGCAATTGCATTAAAGGACTATCTGAAGATATAAAGAAATCATTTAAGGATTACGATGTTGATGAGTACTCCCTAAGTCATAGACCCAATAATAAAATAAAGAACTATTATAGTATATTAAAGGACAAAATTGATACAAGAAATCAATCGGGATTAATATATAAAATTCCCTGTCTAAATTGTCCAGGTATATATATAGGTGAGACAAAGCAATTATTGGGTGACAGAATTTATCAACACAATAATGATTTGAAAAACAAGGAGAAGGACCCAAATAAAACAGCACTAGTCCAGCATGCAACCAAAAACCAACATATTTTTGATTTTGAAAATACAATAATTTTACATAAAGAGAATAATACATACAAAAGGAAAATACTGGAATCCATTTACATATCTGAAAATATTGATTATACAGCTCCCTGTGTCCGATCCGTATAATTTTATCTCACCAAATACGAAAACAAATTTTTAAAATATAAGGGACCACTTAGAACATCTTTATTGCACTGAAAGGAACTGAAATCGTTCTAATCCTTATTCTGTTTTATATTTTCCTGAGCCTTCCACATATTTATCAGCCCTTAATTTATTGTACTATTTTTCCCTTTCTGGATAATTTATCAACTTTTTTATATTGTACACCTGAGTAAACTGTGCGATGTTATTTTTAAAAATATATTTTCAATTTTCTCTAATTTATTCCATGTTTAATTTGTTTGTAATGTCTGCTTTTTTGTCTTTCCCCAAGTAATAGAGTTATATTACTTGGGGAAAGACAAAAAATCTCTCCGGAAGGCCTTTCGCACTGAGTGTTAAAAATGAGTATTACAAAAGTAAAGAAATAATTTCAAAATGAAATGCAAAACGTGATATAAAATGATATTTTCATTCTTTCAGATAACTGGAATGCTTAAAAAATACATTTAAAGGTATCTTATATGCGGTTCCTTTTGGACGGTAAAAAACTCGAGAAATTCAGAGTTCTTAATCTGTTTGAATAGCTCAAACGAAACAGTAACAAATACGGACGGTTTTCGTTCAGGTCTGAACAGAACATTTTTTTCCTCTAAGAACGCTGCTACAAAAAAAAAAAAGTTGTGCGAACGAGGTACCTAAACGAATATATATGTCTATATCTGCGTATGTTAGAACTCTTAGAATGTTAGAAACCCATGCTAAGGACTATTAACCCTGGAATAAGAGAGCGATTTCTTACATATTTAAGCACTTGAGCAATGGCGTTGTAGGAGAGAGGATTCTGAGGGTTCCAATAAAATCTGGTGCGGTACGCGCATCACATAAACCTATACTTACCAACCTGGAAGGGGAAAATATCAAATAGTGGGAATAACGAATACCAACCTTGTTCCTGGCGAGAATACCACAGTTTAGTAAAATATAACAAAGCCGTGTACGTGTGATTAGAATTGGGAGAGATCGGGCACCCTCGGCTGTCTCCGATTTTTCTGTCTCTCAACTGCTATATTCCTCCTTTAGTTAATTATCAAATTCTTACATAGTTCACATTTAAAAATTTTATTACTTTTAACAAAAAAAAAAGTGTAATTATGACAAATAATAAAAACTTAATGGTGCTTAGGAGAAACATTTTTTATAAATTCGTCAATTAACCCGTAGGTGTATGCTTTAGCATTTTGCTCATGATGGGAAATAACCTATATTTTCCTACCTATAGTTGACCCGTTGATGTTGTTATTGTCGCTAGTTTATGTTATTCCCCCTTTTACCATCCCACCTATACCCAATATAGTTTTGCTCTGGCCTACTCAAAACGGTAAGAATGAGGATTTCTCTCACCAGTACACTCCTAGCGTGAAATATTTTTTTCTCATTTCAGCATTTTTCTCACCTGGCGTTTCTTTTTTTAAATCATTAGCCGAAGCAAGAAGATCTTTGATCGTTTACGAAATTTGTATTATTCAGTCCCTCATAGAAGAGCTACAATTTGAAATTTCAAATTGCATTGAAAGTAACCGTAAAGATTTTTTTTTTTATCATCACATTTAATTATAAATATATATATAATAGTACAATGAGATAAATGCTCATGGAACACCTCTTGGGGGACAAAAAAGTAAGACGCTCCTACCGGATTACCCCCTATTTCAATACCTTTGTTTTTCGAATGAACAGTTAATATAATATACATGTGTGGATCTTGAGGATCAGTCAATGAAGCAACGTTTCACAACTTCATAGTCATGCCATACGATGAAAAAACAAAAGAGATTTTTAAAAAAATAATTTATTCAACGAATTATTAAGAAACTCTGTTTCGTATTATTTCTATTTATATTTAGTGTTGTTAATTATGTCTTATGTGTTTATGAGGTTGGAGTAATATATATTTTAATTTTGTACGCGCGATTTTTTATTGTTTAGTCGATTTTTATATATTGATCATTTCTTTTAGGTTTCGCTTGAAGTTGTTTTTATTTTCCGATGTATGATTTTTTTGTTTATTAAATTTAATAAAGAGTCTATTCAATTAAGAATATTATTAGGATAATTCCATCGTATATATTCAATTTATATCTGTAGAAGAGAAAGATGAAGCTCTCAAAATTCTTCCATATTGAGTGTTGAATATAGGCATTGCACTTGCTAATTATGACATATAAATACACATAAATTGGGTTTATTTCAAGAATTAGAGCTGTAAAATTACGAAAAATACGGAAGCTAAGTTTTTCTGCAAAATTTGATTTTATCAATTCGAAACAATAGAAAAAAAAATAATTTGGCGGGGTAATCAGAATACATACCGAATATTGAGTTTGTGTATGTATATCCGCCGTTGAATGGACACAGCTGTGACACTGTAGGATTCCCAGTGAGTCCAAAATAATGGATTTCAGCCATGCTCTGTTGCCGGTTCCTCTCGACACCAAGTTTTTGCCCAAAAAATATTCTTTACAAGAGGGATGGTTCCCTAACTTCTGGAGGTTTAAAAAACATCTGAAGACTAAAAAGGCATTTTTTTTTTCCGAAATTCCTTTCTAAGCTTATCTCGTAAGAAAAGGCATACAACGCGTTAGACAAATATCCGTTTTTTCTGCTTGTATCTTGACACCCTGATCCTGATCGTTCGTTTCGAATCTTATTGTGAGATCTACTATTAACATTTCCTTTCTTGTGGAAGAAAGGATATCTACAAATCTTGTTTAGTCGTCCGTATCTAGACAATATACTTCTTGAAAACTTTTTCTTTTTCAAAAGTTCGGATGTTTTCTTCTTTGCTTATCAAGCCCGTATTTCACCCACCGACAAGGAGCATATTGTTTGGACATTTGCCCAATACATGAGCTGCGGGTTTTGACTCTCGGCCACATTTGTGACAACGAAGAAATTCTTGCAATAAACACATCCGAAAACAATATAGGACTTTATGGGGAGCGAAATATATGTTTATATTTGCATAATTAATAATATAATTTAGGTAATGAAACAAAACAAAAGTCCTAGAACATCATGTTTAGCCAGTCCATGGGATGGATCATTGTGGTTGGATATTAAATGAGCAAAAGAAAATGTATGCCGGATTTTAGAAGAGAAACAATTCTAGAAAGTAGTGAAGTGAGTGATAGAGAAGTCTTAAAATTAGACAGATGGAAAGCATAGAAAACAATTTAACCAATATGTATGTTATTATAAGCGCCGGACACTTACAATTTTTATATAATATATAAAAGTATATCTTACCTTTTATGTTGGGAATATCTAAATTTATCATTTTAAATGTATTTTATGTTATTTAAAAGTGATTAGTTCAGATAAAAATGATTCCTCAGTGATCAATAACGAGGGAGATATGCTCGATTCTTCGATTCATGTTTTTTCAAATTTTATTCCCTCAAGTTGACGACAATTTCCAGTTGTAACAATATGCTCTTTTATACTTCTCACTATTATTGGAATCTAACTCATCCCAAATTGCTTGTTGTTGTTGAGGATTGTTCCTCCAAATCCGGCGTAAGAAAAATATAAATACTTCTCACACAAGGTTTATGATGTTGGAACATTTGCTCGGTAAATAAGATGGGGTTGTCCACTTAGGCACAGGGGGATCAATCATTTTCCTTACTGGTCTCCGCTTCCTGGAGATCCGGAGAGGATCGCAGTTCACATTCAATTTTTAAAGAGTTGGTTCATTTCGAAACAGTAAAAATCTTTCTGTCGTAAATCAATTCATTAGCCCATTAGTTATAAATAAAATAGGGCACACCTATCCCTTACCATCTGCATTTATTTTAATTCTTATACGAAGTTTTTCTCAGAGACTGGCAAACGTTCGTGAAGGCCACTAATGCTTCTGTAAGCTCAGTGGGTCATCCCAGACTATTGGGTCTCACAGATCCTAACAGGACATGGAGGTTCTGGGGAAAGCTACAGAGTACAAGTACTTTTGTTTCTGTAAAACTAATTTAATTAATAGGAGAAATATGTAAAATACAAATTTTGAACTCATTTATTTTTATCATATTTTAAATAAATCCATACAAAGAGTTTTTTTTATATACTTCTTTTCACTTAAAAATGAACAATGTTATAGTCTTAACAAATTAAATTATCACTTAGCATTACCGGAGATGTAAAAGAAAAGAATTTTTTAAAACTTAAAACTGTAAAATTTCCAATAAAATGTGTAAAAAATAAATAAAATTAGTTATGTACATTCATGTTGAATGTTTTACACAATTTTTCCTAATACTTTCTGTAATCAGTAATCAGTGTAATTTTCAGTAATCCGAATTAATTTTTTATTTATTTTTTTTTCATTTTTTCTTCCCCTATTTCTTATAATCTAATTTATTTATATGTAAGTATGGTGTGAATGAGCTCAACGATCCCTATTACCATTCTCTATAAATATAAGACAGAATGTAATATTACGTAATAAATTTTTTTTTAAATAAATAAATAATTTGTTACAGATTTATCGTTTGTTTTATCATGAATAGAAATATATAATCTTAGTAGCTTTCTGACAGAAGTGAACTTTGTGTTAGGTTAGTTTCCCAGGGGATCCAGATTGTTGATTTGTTTAATATAGGGGGGCAGTTATGGGGGGGATAGGGTGGGAGGATATAACCAGTGTAAGAATAATTAGCTCCAGTGACGGGAGTTTTGGCTCACCAACTGTCCAACTCTTATCAGGGTTCACTGTCAAGGCTCCACTTCTCTCCACATCCTCAGCTAAATAAATTTACACTTATCAGTATCGCTGTTTCTAATTTACAATAAAACTCCTACACCTTATCTATTTGAATTTAAGTTTATAGTATAAAAGTGTGATGTCGTTGTCAAAGTTACTGATGTTTGGGAAAACATATTTTTATTTTCTATGATTTCTCCTTCGACAGTAAAAAACTAAGTATATCAGAATAATACAGCATAACCAGGCTATATTTCTTTATTTTAGATACATCAGTATTTACACCTTTTCTATCAATGAAAAGCTTTTGTTTTATATGAATTGATATGAAATTATAATACATAATGTAAGAGAATTTCGTTATTTCAATGATGCCATATTGAAGAAGCATTTATTCAATAGATTTTATATTTTTAAATATATGTTTTTCATATTAAGAAATTTAATCTGTACCGCTAAACCCCAAGAAGGGTCAGGGGTGCACTTTGTAAGGAAGTACTATAACTAGACCAACGGTTTTGCCAGGAGGTAATTTGGTCAGAATCATGATTGACCGCCAGATTTTGACCCAATTATGGTAACCCAATTTATGAGGCTGAGTGAACCACGGATGGCTCCCGAGCCTAGAGGGCTGGCTTAGCGGCTAAAGGTAATAGATAATAATTATCTACCACAGCCAGATTCGAACCCGGATACTTTTAGTCCAGTTATTTATTTTATATATAATTGTATCAATTCTTCGAGTCTGATTTTATTATATAAATAAAATAATTTGTATCCAATTTAAGTCTCAAACGCTCTTTATTATTTCTCTGGCAGTCTAACGTTTCGGTCAACCTGGCCATCATCAAAGACAATCTTAAATGTAAATTTACACCTCACAACCAACAATTAAAAACGTCTTGTAGGCTATTCTGCCTAGGTAAATAAATTTAGTCAAATCAACCTATTTTGTCATTTTTCCATTAAATTTTACTAATTTTAGTTTAAGATTTAAATTTTTAATAATCCTTGATGCTCCTTATTACGTCACAAATAAACTCATTCACAAAGACCTTAACATCCCATTCGTCGCAAATTTGACCCAAAACAGATATGCGTCTTTTCATTCTAAACTCCTTAACCATCCTAACCCATTAATTCTTAATCTTTCATCCTTAACAATCCCTAATAATCCTCCGAGGCGTCTGAAAAGAAGATTGCCACGGGACCTTCTAATTTAAATTAATGTTTGAAGTACCAACAATGGGTGGTTCCTTTCCAAGATTTTCAAGTGTATATGAAACATACTAAATATTTACCTATTGTATTATTTTGTACAGTTGTAAATTACATTAAATAAATAATTTAAAAAAAAAATTTTTAAATATTTTTAATTAGTCAGTTATCAGTATGTTAACTGAGCAATAATAGCATTAATATTGATGTCAAATATTCGGTGTTAATCGCTTGTTAAAATCCCAAAAAATGCTTTGCTGCTTCAAAATATTTGTTGAAGCCTAATACGATATTTAAAATAATCGAAGACCAATTAACATGTTTATAAAATTACTTTACGTGAAACCTATTAAAACTATTTTGTCACAAACAAACCTATAAATATTCCTTCTTAAAAAGTTTCAAAACTGTTTTCAGTTTCTATTCCATACTGTTTAAGCTTCAAGAATATATGATTAGTTCAGCAATTATCTTAATGGCAAACGAGAAATAGCAGTTCAAAAGAAAAAGGTAGATCCCCGAAAGTGATATTTTTTATTATTTATGTACCTTTCTTATAAGAACTAAAACACCAAATTAATTGATTGTTTTACTATTTGTTTAGGAGATCTATCATTATTCAAAGTGTTTTTGAAAGTAAGGGAGTATCAAAACCAGAGAAAAACAATTCTAAAGTTTTATAAAATTTTCCTGTAGTCTATTTTTATTTAGAAAACATTTTAGATGAATACAAAGATATGAGGAATGAGAGGGAACCACAATTTCTTTATCTCTCATAGTTCTAAAAAAAAAAGACATAAAAAACTGCAGTTTCAACTCTTATCCTATAATTGTTAGGAAAGCGACAATAGTATTTGTTTGTACTAATAGGCTACACCATTAGCGGTTCTTGTGAAAACGGGGATTCGACTTATTTTTAGAATCCTTTCTACTAATAACTTTAGTTTCTCGTACGTATTAAAACAAATATGAAGTTTATTATTTTCTCCTGTAGTATTAACATTTAAATATTTACTTACACGTACGTATATATGTAGTATATAGAAAGGGAAAGGAATGTGATCGAGAAAAAATTTGAATCGAGTTTTCAACGGAAACACGTGCTCTGAGGTTCCTAACAGGTTCCATGTGTCCAAAAAGACTAGCTTCGCAAAACCTCAAAAATCAAGAAATCGTAAGAAACTGAAATTGCATATTTAAGAGAGGTATATGCTTAGCATGTGACAGCAACTTTTTCGCTAATACCAACAGATTGGTAGTGCCAATTTATGGAATTGATTTTTCGATTTTCTTAAAAACGGCTCTAAAGATTTTGACTAAGCTCGATGAATCAATGAAAAATTAAATGGTCTTTAGTAAGAAATAGGTTTTATCTTCATTCAAATAGTCTAAGTGGATTTAAATGTAAAAATTTTCAAAAAATCTTCCTAAAGTATCTTTAATTTTGTCTATTTAAAAAAAAAAAATAGTTGTCATTGTTAGCAATATTAAACAATGCGTAATTACGAAATATTAAAGAGCCTACATTGAACGTAAGGTTAGTAAGTGAAAGTTGTGTGATGCTGCACCGCACCAGATTTTTTGTTTCCTTATTGTTGTTTTGTTGTAAAATAAAAAAAAGTGTTTATTGTAGTGGTTTTGTGTTATTTTTATTTTATACCAGATCGGCCTGGTATGGGCCTTACGTGGTTGATATAACCGTTGACTATGGGGGGGTCTTAGTCTCGTACAAAAGACACCCCTAACTATATACAATGTTGTTATTAAAAGAAGAAAAAAAATAAATAGATGAGAGAAACGCTTCTTAATAAAAGAGGAATGTAAAATTAATAACAAAAAAATAATGATATTGGTTCACTTAAATAAAACAAAACAATTTCCCTATAATGGTGAAAAGAAACAAGTTAATTTGAAAAAGGGACGAGAGAAGAAAATAGAAAAAAAATAAATAAATAAAAAAGAATCATGAATAAATAAAATGAGTAATAATAAAAAGTAAAATCGAGCCAGTGTGGCTATGAATTAATTTTATATTTATTAAAATTTATAACAGAATGCCCTGCAGCAGTCTGGGCTTCAGTCTTCGGGTTGAGGTTGGGTTTCCCAGGTTGTAGGTCACAGCTCCTTTAACTGTGGCAACTAGGAGTGGAACTTCATGACCCGTTTTTTTATGTGATTCTCTATTGACTCCATCTGTAATTCGCGATGCAATTGGCTATTTCTTATGAACCAAGGAGCATTATCTGCGATTCTTAGAACTTTATTTTGAAAAGGTTGTAGTTTTTTTCTTTTCGTGAAGGATGCCACTCCCCAGAATTGTTTTAAAAAACAGTTGTTTCTGGTTTTATTTTGGAATTTCTGTTTAGGATAGGATATAGCATTGCTAACCTTGCATAAGTTTGAGTTAGTGCTTTTGTGTGTTATATTAAGTAAAAAGTGGTGATATCGAACTGAGAAATTCTCGAGAATTGAACTGAGTGGTAATCTATACAAAAAACGTATTCCATACAAAAATTTGAGCAACTTATGAATTAAAATTAATCATTAAAAGTCTCAAGACCAAATTTAATTTAAATAATCTGTTTGCCACGTTACAATTATTCAGCCATTTCCCAGCATTATAAATTCAGTGTGAAAAAGGTTTTCCAATTTTTTATTCTTTATAGTCTCTGTCTACTATGGTATGTTTTATTTTCTTATTTAGAATGAATTCTTTTTTTAGGTTAAAAATATCATCAAAATAAAATTTAAAAAATCCTTTATCGTTAATTAAATAGAAAAAAAATTAAAACCATTAATTATTGGCATTCAAGAAATACTTTTAGAAAAACCAGAAAGATCATCACTCCTAAATATAAAAAAAATATCACTTTTTCTCTTATATTCGCTATTATTATCCATTAGACTTATTAAACTAGGCTCCACGTGTACTGAAAAAGCTTTCAAAGCTATAATTTTTTTAGAAATGGGCCTCCTTTGATTTTTAATTTCTGTGAACAGCAGCGAAATAGGTTACAACCTGAAAAATAATCCTCTCCTATAACGTGAGCACCGAAAACAAATCTAACATTCACTTGAGTATGTCTGAAAAATAAAATTATCTCACAAAAGTAAAAATAGATACTAAATAAAAAACTTTCAGCAGAATGCAAGCTCAGCCGTTTTCCAATTTTAGCCATTTTTTAAATGTTGCTCAATTAAACTAAATAAAGTCTCCTCTACCTGTAAACAAATGCCTCAAAGGTGATATAGGACCGTTGTCTAATCGGGGCTGAGCGTGGTGCGCTGGCCGGGAAGAATTGCCTTCTGATATGTTTGGTGTTATGTTCTCTTGAGAGATTGTGACATGTTCATCCACCAATACTACTCGCTATAAATGTTTTAAAGGTAAAGCTTCTATGTAGGGCCGAAACAGGGCATCCGGCTCTACAATCTTAAGCCGTCTTTACCACCAGGGCTCTGTTTCATAATAAAGTACAAACTAATACTATTAGTCTTGTCGCTTTAACTTAATACAATTACACTGCCTTGTACAAAAGTAACGTGTACTTCAGTACTTTTTAACTCCTTTAATATCACTAATAGTGTTCCCTATTATAAAAAAAAAAGTATTAGAGCCATTACCACAATAGTTTCTATACTTGTACTATGAACAATACTATTAGTCTTGTCGCTTTAACTTAATACAATTACACTGCCTTGTACAAAAGTAACGTGTACTTCAGTACTTTTTAACTCCTTTAATATCACTAATAGTCCTCCCAATTATATAAAAAAAAAGTATTAGAACCATTACCACAATAGTTTCTATACTTGTACTATGAACTAATACTATTTGCTTTCATTATGAAACAGGGCCCTGCGGAAAGGCCCCTCTACCTGTATATATTCCATATACATAAACACGACGACGAAAGGACATATACAATTTTAATAAATATGTTATTGTTTTTAATAACAATAAAAAACAAAAGCTATAATATATTTTCTTTTACACAATAATTAATCATTTATTTTATTTTATTGAAATTCATTACCCTATTTGTCTTATTGCTTTAGTAAGAATCCTTCTTTCATTAGATCAACCTGCGGAGCGATTTATCGAAAATTAATGAAATGTCAAGTACAAGATAACGCAAACATTTAATCAATCTTCGGAAGACTCATCGATTTTTTAAATTGCTTACCTGCAGTTGGAACGCTACTTTTGGACTATCCAACTATCATAGTTTTACAGAAAATATAATATTCCATTCCCTAGGAATCATTCACCAGAGTAGTCATCCAGAGGAAGGATGACATACATAAATTGCATATCTTATTTGTTACTTTATTATTTTTGTATATATTTTTAATATCTTAATATTTATTGTATATTAATTATAACATAGTTCGTTGATTTTTTTTTAAAATTTAAATTTGTTACTTAAATATCATTCATATATTTTCTCATTTCTCTATCAATATTATATCCATTATTCTGTTAAAGACACAATGGGTAGAAGCCATAATGTGAAAGGGAATAAGAGGGGAAGGCAAGGAAAAAAAGATAGAAAGGGCAAAGGATAGAAAAGGAGGGAAAAAATAATGATAAAGAGAAAAAGAAAAAGGCAAAAAAGGAGAAAAAAAGGGGGGAAAATTAATGTTTTAATGTTATATTGCTAGTGTGATTATTGTTTTATTATTGTATACTTGTCTAGGCTTATTTATCCTAAGATTAAAAATAGTGTCTGATTAGACTAAAATAAGTATGCTGTGTGATTAGCAACCCAATGAAGTTGAGCAGCACACCTTTGTATTTTAACAAAGTTTTTCCCTTCCTATATTCAGTGGAAAAAATTTGTGAGACTGACATTTGTCCCCCTAAATTTGTAATTTTTCCATCTGTGAGACTTGCGAAATGCCAAGGATATTTTTGCTGTTCACCAAATAATCCTATCCCGAAGTTTTAGTATCAGGCCTTACTTATCTGATTTTTCAAAAAGACAATTATAGGGAGTTAGTTGGTCGATGAACGACATGTCACAATATCGCAAGAGGAGATCAGAACATTAAAAAAAAAGACAATTTTTCCTCGCCAGACCCGCCCCACTAAGACCCCCGGGGAGCGACGGCCCTATATCCCTTTTGAAATATTATCTTAAAACGGGAAGAGGAGACTTTAAGATAGTTAAATCGAGCAATATTCTAAAAGCCCCTGAAATTGAAAAACGGCATGAAATGGCTGCTTAGCTTTTTTTTACGGCTGTCCTTTTTTTGCCGCGGGAAAATGTTTTGTTTTTTTTTAGAATTATACTGATTAGTGTTGGATAATCAATCAAAACAAATAATTGAAGGTGTTATTTTGAAAATCAGAGATTTAAGCTCTTACTATTTCAATGGAGACTAAACCTAGCAGTTATTGAAGACAATTTTATCGTACATTAATATAAGGTATAACAAAATCCTTGTCACATTTAGCGATATAATTGTAAAAAAAGGATACAATTATTAATTTTATGTGATACTTTTGGTAAGTTAATTTTACCGAAAAACTTGCTATAACATCCTGGGCTTGTTCAATAAAGCCTAAACTGCATAGTTAAATATATAATTTTTTTTTTATCCAGCCTCTTTACCTACAAGAGACACAAAAATCATTTTGGTCTGACTTGGTTATTTGGACCCAAGTAAAGTTGAAACGTGTATTTCGTTGAAAACTCACTACCTCTTACTACATTATATTTCGTATATAATTAAAGTAAAGTATAAAAAAGCTTAAATAGTAATACAAATAATTGTTGTAATTTAAAGAGTAACATAGTCTTATAATAATAAATAAAAGCAGTAAAAATGTAGTAAAAAATAAGAAAAAGTTATAAAATCTTTAAATTGAATATGCTTAAAAATACCTAATTAGCGAGAATGTGACCAAGTGATTTATTATTATTAAATTAAGTAACTAAAATTATAATTTGAAGTAATTAAATATATTATTTGTATCCACTTGAAGCTTAAATTCTTTTTTAACACGTAAAAAATACATCGTGATACTCAAAGCTATTTGGCGTCTCTATTAATAGGAATGTAAACAGCTTTCTTGTTTGTTTTTACTACGCAAAACAACTCTGTCTTCCTTTAAATTTTAAAAATTATTTTTTGTGATTCGCAAGAGCAGACTAAAGATCTTAGCTCCTTGAAGTTTATATCCATATAAGGAAGATTTTAATTTCTAGACATTGAATTTAAGGTGCAGTACAGTTTTAATTTATTTAGTTTCTTCAGTATAATTATTGTGTTTTCATTTTTGGGCTCAAGTTTGCCTCCACATAGACACTTGCGTTATTATGAATTATGAATTTTTGAATATTGATCAACAGCCATTTAGAATCCCAAAAATTTTCTTCTTTACCAGAAATTAAGGATTTTTCTCTGATTTGCGACAAACACTCGATTTTTTAGTGATGAGTTAATTTGTTGACTGTGGATTATATATAAGGAGACAATGATTGGGAGGTGCGGTCAATGAAGAACAAAAATAAGTAAAAACTTATTTATTAGTCCCAACGTTTCGGCCAGAGTTTCAGGCCTTCATCGGGGCTAAGAACAAAAACAAGATTGAATGATTAAATCGAAGTACAGAACAACAAGAAACAAAAGAAGATAACAGATAATATTGGTACATAAGTAGTATTGAAGAAAATGCATACTGTAATGTTATAGAAATTGTACATAATAATATACAGGGAAAATAGTGATGTTAAAGTGAAGAATGAATATAGAAAATTATTTTAGATATGAAAATCAACTAAATAAATACATGCTCAAATTTGTAAATTATTTAAAATTGAAAAATACATGTTCAAATTTGTAAATTATTTAAAATTGAAGTAATAAGATAAGAATAATAATATAAAGAAAAATTATATATAATTAATTAAATATGAAAGTAGAATAACAGAATTAAACCAGCAGATATGAATTTATATAAGCTAAGAGTAGCAATATAAATAATAATAATTAGATGTGGTGAACATAACTAATAAACTGGATTAGGGAGAAATTATAAGGAACGTGGGGAAAGATGAAAGAAAAGAATAAAAGGCAGTTAATAAAATAAACATACCAACTGGGGCTGGCCCAACGCCAAGTACAACTAGCGCGGTGGGCCCATCTTGAATTACAAAATACGTTAGCGGAAATATAAGTAACGTATGTACTGAAGTAAAAAAAGGCAACTATGAACTAAACTAAGAATTAATAGTAAATAAGATCTAAGTGAAACCAAATATTAAAAGTTAATAGATAATAAATAAATTGTATAGGAATAAGAATTGAGCAATGGTTTGCAGAGCGGCATGGGCGTCGCAGAGGGGGTCAGGAGGCTGCTGCCTGAAAAAATTATTAATTTAATAAATTTTTTTTTCATGTAAATAAATATTATAATAAGTACTGCGGCAATTATATACAGTGTTCTTAAAATTTTGGTTTCATTCTCCTTTTCCGTGCTGAAATATCACAACCTGATTGATTATGGCTTACCCCCTCTCTGGAAAGCAAATCTGTAAAACTCATGTAAAGGCAGTAATAGTCGAAGGAGCACAATTCATGCCATATTATACTTCTCCAGCTATGAATTACTTTCAATAATTATATCGTTGAACCACGCTCATACGAAACCCGAATTACCCAACATATTTATATTAATTAATATTGACCAAAATTCTTAATCTTAATTATGTCAATGAATTTAAATTTAATTTATAAAATTAAGATAAGTTTTTTTTCTAAATTCTAAATACTTGACCATATAAATTGATAGAATTTCGATTTCCATTTTTTTTTAAATATATAAATAATTGTAAATTATGTGGGATGGGGATAATTACAGTTATATATTTTTATTTTTCATATAAATATTAAACCGAGAATCCAATTCTTTATTGTAGCTTGTAATGTATGCTCTTAAGATTTTTCTTATTTTTTATTTTATTGTAATCAAACAGTGTGTGTTTAACAGGGTGTATAGTGTGAAAAATGTCGATATATCTGTAGAAGGAAGTGATAGATAATCATTATAAGACAATTTTTTTTCCACATTACCTTATCGAAGGCAATGGGCAACCGAACGGAGGACCAAAATGAAATTTATTTATTTATAGATTTATGACTAACGATTACTGATAACTAATATTTATATTAACATCTTAAGGGGAAAAAAACTTAGACGGTTATGTTGGGTGTAAATTTCTGTAGTAATGTTTTTGGTAACAAATATGTTTTCGCACCGGGGAAGTACTAATAGTAAAGAAGGGTATTATCGTGTTGTGGTGCCTTTTATGTGCTAAGCTGCACAATAATAGGGATAAACTAACTTCCACAAGCGAAACCCATTCACAGCTTGTTTATAAAGCTTTTTCGACTGCCAAATAACACGCCTGACTATATCCTATGTTAGAAAAGAGACATAGACTTAATTACATTCTGAAAATTCTAAAAATATTAAAAATGCCACTATGGAAAAATTATATTACTAGAATTTAGAATATAGGTATAAAAAAAGATAAAAGTTATAAACTACTTTATATAACAATAAAATAACTTTAATTTGAGTGCTAATAGACATCTATAAGTCCAATAACTCCGATATATAGATGCCCCAATGTAAATGGACCAACTCCTAATTTTTCAGTACATTTTTTTTATAAAATATAGCTTTTTTAAAAATCTTTATCTCGGGAACTAATGAAAGTGAGCTCTACTAGGGCTTATATTTTAGCAAATTTTCTCTGCTTTTAATAATATTCTATCAGAGGTATTTATTTTCAATAGTTCTCGAGATACAGTTTTTTTTTTTATTTATACTGACAAATCAGTAATTAGTGAATTTATAGTGGACAATTTATATTTCAGTAACTATTTGACGTACATATGTCTATTAGCACACAAATTACAGCTAGTTAAATGTACTATAACATAGGATAATAATAGTAGTATAATATTTATCTTGGAAGGAGTACTAGTTTTCATAATATTTGACAAGATAAATTCACATCATATTGATTTCTAGTTGTTCAGATAAAAATTTTGATTTATGAAAAAATCTATCTCAGGAACTATACGCAAAGATGTCTACCAGCTCTCAAATTAAAGCTAGTATGACTTACTATAAAGTAGTTCATTGTACTCATCTTCGTAGGAGTAGTATTTTCCATGATATTTGCATACGAATATAAATTTTGCATATGAAATTTGGTTCGAAAAAAAAATATTTTAACAAATATCATCAAAAATACTACTCCAGCAAAGATAAGTGTCATAAACTACTTCGTATTACGTTTAACTAACTTTAATTTGAGTGCTAATAAACATCTGAGATTAAGAGTTCCCACTATAAATTCAATAACTACTGACTTTTCAGTTTATATTTCATGAAATATTGCTTTTTAAAAAAAGTTCCCTGTATCTTGGGAACTATTGAACGTAAATAGCTCTATTAGGGCTCATATTTTAGCAAATTTATTCTACTTTAAATAATTTTCCACTAGATTTTGAATTGTTGTTAATAATTTTAAAGATATGGAGCTTCGAATGAAAAATTAATTTTTTTTAACGTTTTGAAACAGCAACCATTTTTTATTCCCTCTGACTATACTTGGCAGACTCATCAATTTTGACTACTAATTATACATACGTACCTGAAAGACGGTATTTAACCATATCAGTATTGTGTATTTATGTGTAATATAATTTGTCATAGGTAAATAGACACGTTTTATATTATATTAATTATTAAGCATTAATACCAAGTGATAGTAGCATCTCTTATCCGAAATGGCCATGGACTAGTTATTCCGGAAAAACGGGGTTCCACTGTAACATTATTTGCTTGTAGTGGTATATATTTTTTTCCAAATACATTCTCATGTTTATAGCTATATTCGCCCTTCACACAATAATCAAATGAAATTAATTAAATTGAGGTATGGCTATTTAATGATAGGGGGAGGAGTTTATATTTAGAAGCTATCTACTACTACTATAGGAGGTGTAAAAGCTCCTAATATAGCAACGGCTGGAGCAAGACTGCTCCTTCAGCGACCGATCAATACCGCGCTTGGTGCCCTGCCATCTCCTCGCCATTGTAATGAACCTGTCTGTTAAGGTTAAAGTTCAGCGGCTATTCACCTCCCACCCATAGCACTTATGTCTTATACTATTCCCGAAATGGCCATGTCAAATTAATTAATTCCACTTTCTTGACTTAGGTTCCTCTTACCCGAAACTGCTTCGTCAACATGAGCAAGTGTTTGTCCGTAACTCGCTAAACTTTATTACTAATGAAAATATACATTAATTCTGCAGTGCCCTGTTTTATTCTTAGCTTTTAATCAAATACTCCCTCTTGTTCCCTGAATAACGCAAAGTTCGTCAAGCTCTCGGTTTACATCATTAGTCTTACGTGTATGCGGCTTTATAAATATCCTTATTTATTGATATAAATGTGTTATTAAATATTTGAAATGTTTATCTCATAAACAAAGAGTAATAAAGAGATAAAAAACAATTTATTAACCCTTATCAGTCTCTAGCTTTATACGTGATTCTTACTAGGTTGTATCTGGTTCCGGTAAATATGCAAAAAATTTCGATAACGTAAAAAAAAAAAAATAAACATTTTAGTTAGACACTATTTATTCTTATTTATTTTACACATATTCGAGATTCAAATAATTAATTATTTTAAAGATTCAGTGATATATAACTGGAGATGTCAATTGTACTGACATGATAGCTGATAGCATAAGTAATGTCGGTGAAGCAACTGTCACATTAATCACAAATCACTGTGAAACATCGTTTATATATAAATACAGTTTCCGTTATTGTTGTAAAAGTGTTAGCCACTACCATGGCGTAACAATTTGATAGTCATAGTCATGGAGGCATTAACTGTCACAACAGTTTTACGTTGGTGACAGTAATGTCGTACTAAATCTGATGTGAGCGCTAATAGCGCAAGTAATGTCAGTATACTAATAGTCGCATTAACTGACAAGATTAACTGTCATAGTTATACACCTTGAGAGTGAACTGTTGTAACGTATCAACCTGCCACATTGTTCTAAAATGTCAGCCCAACCATATAATAACATTAGCCTCAGGCCACAAAAATAATTCACCCTGGTTCTCCAAAATGAATCCACCCGGTCACCAAAAACAAACAGGTCCACCAAGGACCCCAAAAATAAATTTGTCCAAGAACTCCAATTGCAGCAAATTGCAACATGTTTCGCAACGTCACCTACCACGTGACCAACGACCGCAGTGACAAACTACCGTTTTCATTTGAAAGGTGACTTGCGACCGGTAAGGGTTAAAAATGTTGTGCTGCCCAATGACATTGGGTTGCCCCATACAAAGCATGCTTACTAGTAAAAACAATTTATTTTGAATAAATATAATATAAATACTCTATATATAAAAATGGTTCGGTTATTACATTTTTTAACCCCTACATAACACCGTTGGACTTCCATCTTAACCTCCCACCTCTTTGAGAGCATGCTGTGTATTCCGATCTCCTCTAAGGCAATGTAGAGTTTCTTCTTCGAAACTTTCATAGACTCTTCTGAAGTATACAAATGGATGATGTGTTCGGATGTTGAATTCCCAATTCTCCAGATCAGTTAATTCGAACATGTTATGAAATTCCCTGTTCATAAAAACTTAGATTTTGGAACAAAATCTATTCCTTGAATGTTTTTTTTTTGTTTTTTTATGTTTCCTTTAGTCAATTCTGAACTAACCCTGAAATCCATCGTGGAATAATGTCAGCAAATATGTACTACTACGGACTCCTCCTAGGGTGCCTCTTAGAAGCAGAAATATACATAGGACTACCAAGGAACGCCTTTAGAAAGTTGTTATTAGACCTATGTTGGCTTACGAATCGGATTTCTCGGCACTACTTAGAAGTCAGGAATTGGATTTGAACGCGGAATCTTTTATAGAAGGTGGTGTGTATGTTGGAGTTTGGAGAGAGCGCCAGTTGCGCCAGCGCCGAGCTGATAGCCCTTTACAAAGATGCCAACATTGTCAACATCATCAGATTAGTCAACGACGGTGGTTAACACGAAACAATCAACACAAACGAAAACAACGGTTACAAGATTACGAGACGGTACACCGGGCTGATGGTGTGGCAGGTGACGCTCGGTCCATTCTGGGCATTCGAAACCAGACAGCAGCAGGACAGAAGAGAGACGACTGGTGGTCCAAATTGTAGGCGACCTTGCTTAATCGTTTTATCGCGCTTCTTTGAGTAACGTCAGTTAAAATAAAGATGAACAATTTTTGAAAAAAAAAAATTTTATAAAAAAATAAATAAATAGAGTTATTGAAAAGATGTCATCTATCGTTGACTTGAGTGATTTATTATTGAAGTACTTCAATTTTCAAGTTTGAAGGTCGTGAAAGAACAATTTTGGAATGGATAATCATTAATTATATGACGGAATCATCCCTATACTCACAATTGAAGATTAAAGTTCTTATATTTGTTTAAATTGTTTATTATATCCTATTATTGTATATCTTTTTTTTTATGATTATACCATGTATGTGTAATGTAAATATGTCCGATTACGGATTGATAAGTATGCTGTGTAAGATGGCAACCTAATGTATTTAGGCTGCATAGATGAATAAATAAAGTATTTCTCTTCTTTCTCTAGTAATCAATTTTTGTTGAATTCACTGATATCGAACTGGAGTTAATCCAAAAACAAGATCTCATCCGATATTAAATTTTTTATAACTACGTAAAACAAATCAAGCAAAATGAAAACTTGAATGATTCACTGAATATTTTCCTTTATTACTAGCTATGGATATATAATTTAATAGCTGAAGAATTATTATTCAAGAAAACAACTTTGAACGATTACTTGAATAATTTTTCAAAATGGCAATAATTTTTTTTTTTGGTTTTACTGGTGATAAATAATTTTAATGAATATATAATCAGATAATTTAATTGAATATTTATTTTTAAAAATACGAAGATAAATATATTAACTAGAGATAATTAACAATACAGATTATGGGTGAATAACTTTTTTTTTTTATCAAAACTTTATTTAATTTGTTGATAAATATTACAATATCCCACAACGTTGTTGGGCGATAAGTTATAGTAATAATTGATCACATTCATACTAAAATTAAAAAAAAAAAAATAAGTAAATGAAAAAATAAATAAAATCTCCCTCTAAATATGTATAAACAGAAGGATAAATAACATTAACATATTCATACTACGCACATACAGAAAAAAATATACTAATAAAAAAATACTAGTAACATTTAGTGTTATGTATAATATTTTCACTATCGACCTAAGGATCCCCGAGCCCATTCTATCCCCCATGTGTAAGGGGTAGAGCATGGCTTTTTGCGATCACAGCGCATCCATCTCACTGCGTAACACGTAATTAGCCAGTGGAGGCTGAGTAAGTGCGCTAAAGCTGCAAACACTTTACTTGAGTGGAGCATCTGATCATTGCCAGAACTCCAATAGTGGATTTTTATATTATACAATAAGCCTCTTGGCCACTGCAGTTTCAACCTTCGAGATTGATTGTAGGGATGGGTAAAACTGGATAAGGATTGAACCAAAATATTAGGATGATAGGATTAGAAAGATTTAAATAGAATTTCGAGAATTTGGTTGGTATGAGGTCAAGGAAAAAAGGGATGTTAAGGTAATGGTGTAGTGTTCTGTTGGCAACGTAATTGGGTGGATTGACTATGGTTCTAAGGATTTTCGATTGAAAGAATTGGATTCGTATGATGTTCGATGGTTTAGCTGTTCCTCAAAGTTCAACTCCTCAAGTTATGTTACACTTGAGGGAATAAATCTCTTACTATATTTATAGTATTGGCAAGGAATAATGTTGAAAGGTTGGATAGAATTTTTCAGCCTAAAAAAATTAATTTGCGTAAAACAATTTCGAATAAATACTTTTACAAATTGTAACTATTCCATACTGGTATAACTATAGTAAACTTTTCTCATGTTTCAACATACGCAAAAAGTAAGTGAAAAGTTCAAATCCAAAAGAGTAGGAAAAACAGCTATATTTCATACTTGAAATACACTTATTACAGGTTTTCAGGTTACTTCATAATTATTTTAGCTAAACATGTCTTCGAGAAATAATTAATTGATTAAAATCGTTTCGAATTTTTCAAACCAATATCACGACCAATAAATCATTTTTGGAGGATATATTGTACCTTAATAATTATGATGAAAATCTTATAATATATTTGAGGAAATTAAAATATATTAATACAGTAGGAAAATCCGGTCAAAAATGTTGAAAAGATGATGATTGATTTTGCTTCTTTTCGAAAAATATATAAAAATCTTGGCCATGAGAATAATTGTTAGAGTTAATTCGAAAAATTAATTAACATAATTAATAACGTATATTTTTATTAGGAAAATTCCAAATTAATATCTTTTTCATGGCTGATTTGTTATTCCTCGTATAATAATTTTCAAGCTTATTTATATAATTGGTTGGTCATAGTATCTCATAATTCAAACAACTTCCAATCAACTGAAAATTGTACACATTTCTACAGGATTTCATCATAAAATGAAATTTCCAATTTAGATGCAATAGAATCCGGTTTATCCAGAATAACGTAATGCGTGTAAATTTCCAGATAAAAAATGGTATTATTAGTAAATATTAGATTCTTTAAATTATGGATATTAATTAAAGAAAAATTGTTTATTGTTCGATAAAGATTACTGCTTCCTTTTACCATATCGTCACTTTTGATGTTATATATCAACATAATGCTCCTTATTTTGTTACTAATAAAACCATCCATAAAGACCTAAATGTTCCTTATGCAACGGATCTAGCCCGAACCCGATATAATTCCTTCCATAATAAATTCCTTAACCACCCAAAGTTTCTAACCTTGCTTCCTCTTCCATTCCCGGCAATCCTCCGAGGCGCCTGAAAAGAAGATGACCTCGTGACCTTATATTGTAAACTGTTTTTAGAGTTCTACTACTGGGTAGTTTCTTTACATGCTGTATCATATCAATATGTCATTATGATCAAATTTACTTGTTGTATTAAAAATATATCAACATTAATCACACATTTATGAATCAAAATGAAACATTAAAAAGTTGGGAGTTAATATAGTTTTAGTTTAAATAAGTATGTAAAAATAGATAACCATTTGGCGAAACCCTTTTCGCCCATTTCCTTATGCCATCAGCAAAATGACCCTTTTTTGGTAGAAGTAGATAAATGGCGGAATCCCTATCATTTGTTACAAACAGATTATCAAATTCTGTCGTTTCAGTAAAGTTTAAGATAGGCAATGATACCTACACAAAGCATATGCAAAATTAAAAAAAAAAAAATCTGAGATGGTGAGTTTCAAAACTGTGTTTAATTGACGTGGGTAGACCCATTGTCAAATTACTTCAAGGAACCCTGGAAAAGGCTCACAGAAGCTCGCTTGGGACCACTGATATAGAGTTGATATTTTTTTTAATCCGTGTGTGCATCGCAGTCGCTCAGGGTCTATTGTACACCGTCCTTTACTCTGTTCAAAAACAGGCCAGATGCCTTTAAAAATTTAGATTGGGATCCACAATACAATCTTATCCAATAATGGGGAATCATGTTCAAGGGAATCCATCAAATCTGTATATGATATGATTGGCAGTCTCATCCTCTCCGCAGATCGTTCAGATTGGTGACTATGTTAATCTCTTATTTCAATTGATAGACTTATTTACTGATAGATATTACAGTCTGCCACACAGTTGTGGGAAATAGGTAATAGTGATGTATGATCTCATAAATACTAAAATAAAAAAAAA
>NW_027109532.1:63565-131361 GCF_000696795.3 Halyomorpha halys
TATTTATAATTTCCCCCAAAAAAACGACAGGACTTTTTGAATGACCTGGTAGTTCAATAATATATGGGAAACTTGATAAAATGATAAAAAAAAATCCGAAAACTGAGAAAATAAATTTACTAGAACTCACATAGTATTGAAGTATCGAATAGTAAAGATGTCTTCAGTAATAAGACAGTGCTGTGATTTCGTAATTTACCGTTAGTAATTTCAAAACCATTTCTTTAATTTTATAATCACTATTTTTTATTTATTTTTTTATTTTTTATTTTTAAAAAAAAAAAGGCAAAATGACCAAACACAAGTGAGCCTCATAATGTAAGCAGTAGTGAAGACGAGTTTCAGATAGACATTTATACAGACAGATTTAACAAAATAAATATTCAAGCAGAAGATAATAGTAATGATAGTGATGATGATATTACTCAACTAACAAGAAAACTAAGACATTTTACAGATACTGATTTTTTAAAAATATGTGTTGTTTAAAATACATAAAAACTAAATTTCATTACAATGTCTTACTTGGTTCCAAAATGAACACTATACAATATCACGATTCTAGGATGTACGTTTTGTCGAATAAGTGGCGTCGAGTTATTGGATGGTAACGTCTGAAACGGTGAAGAGTGCTTAGGATTAATATATAGTAAAAATCCTATAAGCAGTATATAACAGTAAATATTTTAAGCATTTTTTTTTCTGTTATATTATATGTTTTTTCTGATATAATCAGTTACGTAAATGTATTATAGTTATTAATTTATATTTATATTAATTTCCTTCAATCCTTTTTCAAATACCTCTTCCTTCTTTAATCAGGATAATTATTATAAAGTCAGTATAGTATTATATATAGTAAATATCTTAAGTATTTTTTCTGCCTGTTATACTACATGTTTTGTTTTTTTAGTTTTTCTTTTATATTATTATCAATTATGTAAATGTATTACTGTTATTAATTTCCATTTATATTATGTTTATTAAAATCCTTCTTTTTCAACTTTCAGAACAATAATTATATTGACCGTATGCACATATTATTGGTATATATTCATAGCATTTTTTTTTTTTTAATATTTGTCTGCTCAGTTTTTTCTGTTATGTTATAATCAGTTATACAAATGTATTATTGTTATTAATTTCCATTTATAGGAAGTTTATAGTTAATATGTTCAAAATGCTCTTGCCTATATGATATTTTTCATTGCGATGATACAATATATAAGTCCTGAGAGAGGCTATTAAGTGGACAAGGGCCCGGGTCCGAATCCGGCAGTAGCAGGTAATTATTTATTCTGTCATTCCAGCTTTGAGTCAACCCTGTGGGTTTAGGGATTTCTTCGGGAACTACCCAATCACATATAGACAGTACCCTTAATTAGGTAAAAATCTAGCGGTTGAGTGTCAAAAACAATCACTTCCTTGTATAATTGTTGTTCAAGTTACAGTACCTCCTTACAAAAGTTCTGAACCCTGAATACAACCAGAATATTGAAACAGATTTTCATTTTCATAAGTACCTAAGATAATTTCTAAGTCCTAGTCATTTTGTCTCCTAGTTTAAAAAGTTTTATCAGTTTGAAACGTAAAACCCAGTAATAACCTTTAATGTTATATTGACAAGTATATCATGGTAGTAGAATGCCGGGTGGAAAAGAGGACTGTCGCCTGCGGAATACATTGAGAGTAGTGAATGGGCTGGGGAGGTGGCTAGATATGCCGGCGGTGGGATTTGCTAAATATAGGGCTGTCCTTTGGCCCAGATTCCTTTATATTTACCCCCGCCCCACCCCCATCGGCTGCTTTCTCTATGGCCCCCTGGCAGATAACGCCACTCCAGCTCCATCCATTTAGTGCTGATATCGGCTCTTAGTCTTAGTTGCCCCTTGAATTTAATTTTTTATCATTACCATTGGATAAGAATTATTTTCGAAAATCCTTCTAGGTTCATATTGGGTTGGCAATGCTCTGTTTTTTGTAGCCTAATTAATGCTAAATTAGTATTGTATAATATCAAAATCATCCGATATATGAGTCCATAGCTATCAAGAAATGTTTAGAGTTACAGAATTTTAGATAACAATAAAATAATATATATATGGGCAAAAAGAAAAATGGTAAATAATATTAACTTGTAAACTCCACAAACCACGAAGAGTTCAGTTCTCGACGAGGAAGTCTTTTTTCTGCGTTAGGAGGTGCTATGTTCAATATCACTATTAAGATTTTTTTTTAATCCTATAGCCAACCTATTCAAACCAGTTAAGAAGAGTCGAGTTTTTATTACGTTAGGCCGCCATGAAATAAAAGTCAACCTGTGCGAAAACGAACCGGTGCTTCGGTTAGTTTCGAGTTGACCGTTCAACATCCTTACCTCCAACGGCCCCAAGAAAACGCTAAACCGCCAGGTTTTTTTCCCATTAGTTAATAATACCTACATTATAGAGACTAGCCCTAGAAGGGCTCCTGAATCCAGGTGGAGACCCACGACAGATTTAACAGAATAAATAAATATCTGATACAGCCAAATAACAGTTAGGGCGAAGAGATTGATAAGGGCCTTCCTTGCTGAGCTATCCCTCTCCCAAAAATATATAAGTTTGATAAAATTCACCCATTAAGAAAATCATATAAAAAAATTTGTTTCCATTGGTGCGACAGACCGTGGTGGTCCAAAGCCACGTGCGATGTACTCAAGAAATACATCACGTGTTTCCTGACGTGGTTTTCATATGGTGGGTCTGTCACTCCTGTTTTGTGAGTGCCACCCATTGGCTAACGGGCCTCACAAATGCCCGGGGGGAGATTGTGAGTGAGTAGTGCATAATTTTTTGCTTGAAAAAATCCCGGGTAGGGCCGGGCTCGAACTCGCAATCTATGGGTTGGCAGACAGGCGCGTTACCACGCTGCTACCGTCACCCTTTAAAAAAATTAAATATGTTTATTAAATATTCCATATAAACACACGCAATCGCATAGTAAATATTAAAAACATAATAGAAGAAGAAATCTATAAATAGAGAAGACAGATGTATCAGCCGATTATTTTTTTTGTAGATAGCTAGGAATTGGTTTTTTTTTATTTCTTTTTTTTTTCTAACATGGGGAAGAAAACCTAATTTTAGCCAACTGCTCCATTTTAATGGCAGCGGTTCCCAAACTTTTTTTGAGGCAGCACACTTGTTGGGTTAAAAACATTTCGGGCGACAATTGCCGGACTAAAAAGATTTTGCGACACAATCATCCTTTAAGAGGTTCCATATGCAGGAAAAGAACAAAAGCAGGGCATATTAAATTCTCGAACATTTATAAGCATAAGCAATAAGATGTTGCCATTTTGTTTGAGTACCACATTGACGGTTTTGTACTGTTCAACGGTTTGTTCGGATGATCAGGTTCGTTAATAATAATTAGAGATTACTTAACTATTATTTTAAGTTGCCATTAATAAATAATCAAGTTTACTAAATCACAAATCCACCAGTTAATGAAAGAGTTACCTTTGTTAAAATTGATAAAAAAATTTTATAACACTTTAACAACGTGTTTGACCTCCACAAATATGATTAATAGTGTTAGCGAAGGTTTTCAACACAAGACAATCTATATTTACCGAGGTCATCCTTTTGGTGTCCCCCTTCAGGTCGTGCACTGATAAGAGCTTTTATCAGACTGCAACCTAGGACTAGGCTATGATAATAGTAGTTGGAGATTATAAGTAGTTTCCATTGTTCCATTTTATTCCTTCAACTGTCAAGTAGTACCCATCAAAGTAGTATTTTCTGTAATGTATGAAAAATTATTTCTAACACAAGATTGCTAATGTCCTTAGCAATATCCCTTAAACATTACGTCACTTGCTCTTCCAGGTCAGGGCGCGGCCATTCTGACACTCCAAGAAATAAATTTTCTACTGAAAAATGATATATCGTCTAGTTAGCAATCCATGTGGAATAAAAGTCTACCAAGGAAATTAAAAACAACTAAACCATGGATCACGTCAAATCTATCCAATCGGGTTTAAGTAGATTAGAAGTGGAACCAGGTGTGTCAGTACTACCTGAATGATGAAAAAAAAATTATAAAATTAGTACTAATTTTTAAAGAAAAATAATCTATGAAACAAAATTTGACCCATAAATCTAAACAAAATTGAATATTACATTAAAAACCGCATTAAAATAATTAACTATCTAAAATTTAAAGAGCTTAGAATTTTGGCATGGAAATAATAAAAATAAATAATATAATAATAATTGAATACAAATAATAATAATGATAATTAAGTAGCTCATGATAGGTTTGGCCTGGAGAAGGCTGGTTCGGGCGTCAAAAATCTAAGCTCTCCAGAGGCAACCGAAAAAAAAATGATAATAATGATAATTAAAATAATTAACATTAAGTCCTGGCGTAGTGGACGTCATTGTGGTCCTGGGAAGTAACCAAGTAACCAACATGACATGGAAAGACTCGCAAAAATTCTATAAAAAGAAGCAGAGGGAATCGGCTTGCAAGTAAATGAAGATCAAACAAAATATATGATTTTAAGCTAAAAAAATCCGTGTTGTTAGGGGGATCTGAGAACGAGTTGACAAACACCCAAGCATCCAATAGTAGATACTTATATAATAGTTGGCATTCCTTGGTCGCGCAAAGCCGCTTGGGCCGTTATAACAATATTAACTAGTTTAATTCCCAGCTACTTCGGGAATATTAATTAATACTGCAAATATTTAAGTTATCGATCGGAGGTGAGTAGAGAAGGCTACAATTACTGGAAGCTGGACTCAATTAACCCCTCAATAGGGCCCATACCTCGCCAGCCCAACCAATCTATGCCAGCCAGGTCACTGCGGTATCTACACCCCTCTCCTCTCACCCCCTACCTTCTCTAATTAAATTTAATAACACTAAAGCCTTTATTAATTAATTTTCCTTACATATACCTGTTTTCACTTACGTTACTAAATAATTTATATTTGTTATGAAACAAATGTAGCGACACAATTAATGTTTTTTTTTTGGAAGTACCAGATTCCATTAATTTTGTAACATACCGGGAGTTGAGGAAGGGTATGTGCTAATTAAAAGTTAAATATATTAAAAACATAACAAAAAATCTTCAAAAAAAGTTTAATAATGTATTTATTAACTATGAATATGGGAAACCATTCATTAATTATTAGTAAAAACCGAATACCAAAGGGTGGAGACTATGAGTTTAAGTACACAAAAAAGGCCATTTTAGTCTCTAGTATATTAATTTATTGATCTTGTCAAATTTTCGCACATTCAGGCATCATCAGAGCCTTATTGCTAACTTAAATACATAAATAATCTCTGCTTTTTGTTATTCTGTTTTTTCTGACGAATAAAAAATGGAGATAGCAGAAGAACTCCAGCTACTGACTAATTCATCCCTTGAAGATAAATTATCAATTACTAAAAATGCTTTTTAAAAATTGCCCTAAAATTTAAATTTATAATAGAGAAATTTGGATTCTACGTTTCGGTCTAATCCCTCGTTTATCCGCTGGTTCAGTTTTTATTAACATTTTAGGGATACGCTCGTTACTAAGCCCTACAACCTTACACGCCCATCTTATACGCCGCAATGCTATAACTTGAATTATATTTACCCGGTGTAGGTCCATTAATTCAGCGTTGTGCAATCTTCTAAATTCTCCCGTTAATTCTTCCTTTTTCGGTCCGAATATTTTGCGCAATACTTTATTTTCGAAAACCTTAAGACACTGTCCATCCCTTAGTGTAAGAGACCACGCCTCACATCCATAAAGAACAGTGGGAAGGATAATAGTTTTGTAAATTCTAATTTTTAAGTTTTTCGATAGAAGGCGTGAGCTAAGCAGTTTCAAAATTGAAAAATAACAAGCATTTCCCACCTTCAACCGAACTTTTATTTCCTAATCAATTTCGTTTTTTCTAGTTACCGTTCAAACGTATTTCCTCCTATAGCTATATCACCGAAATTGTTCGCGCTGGTACTGCTAACCATGTATTTTGTTTTATCCGTATTTATTTCAAGACCTAGTTCCTTACTGGAGTTTATTAACGCGGTTGTATTTATTTCTATAGTTTCTTTGTCCTCACCCAATAATAACCAAATCATCAGCATACCCAAGCAACGGTATTTTACCATCCAAAGTTAAACCCTTTTCGGTATTCATCACACTTTTAATGACGTATTCTAGTGGTGGATTAAATAAGATAGGTGATAAAGAATCACCTTGTTTTAAGCCCGACCGGACCTGAAATTTCTCAGAATAATGATTACCGATTTATACCTTATTATACGTTTCGGTCATGCACATCCGTACGAGATTATTGGCGGTCAATAAAATCAACTAAAAAAAAAAACTTTTATTATTTCATATAGCATATCTTTAGCCTTCTAAAGAATTTAGACCTTTCATAATTCCTTCATGCGTCACAGTTTTAATTTATTTTTATTTTTAAGCATATTTTAAATCAGTCTACACACGGGTCGCTCCTCAACGCCGTGGGTCACACGCTAGGAAGAAGCAAGCTATAAATACTTACTTTTAAATAACCATTAACTCAACATTGGGCTTGTAAAGTTATCATGAAAATTAGGCAATTTTGGATACAAGTATATTTGTTATTATATTAAAAATGAACCAATCATTGTCTAATATGAGTATATATTTATCTTACTGATTTTTTTTATTTGTACCTTGGCTTTATGGTATTGATGTATTGTTTTTTATTACATATGTGATATATTTTTTTTTGTTTCTAGAGTGAAGAACTGGGCGTTGAAGTTTGGCGTAGACTTATGGGAGTATGGGCGACATTTCACCAAAATGAGTGAAATCCAGCGGGTACGTATTCATAAGAAATTGATTTGTAGTTTTAATCTTATATTTAGGAGAATAATTGTATTTCTTGAATAAATCCAAGATGAAGACACGATATTTCTACAAACGAACTAGAAATAAAACTCGATCAACTTGAGTAACTCTCTATTTCAAACATTACCTATTAAAAAAAAAATGTTTTTTCATCAATGAATCCACTTTTTATTAAATTATCAAAATTAGTGCTAGTTACGCTTAATGGCCTTTGTAGAGGATAAAAGTGTAAATTTTCTTCATAAAATAATATTAAAAAATAAAATATTTGGATTTAAAAAAAATAAAATATTTTGATAATAAAAAAAAAATTGACGCATTTTTTTATTTATATATATATATTTTTTTTGGATGCAGTGAAATACTTCAGAATATTTTTGACTTAAACGAGCTTAAGCTTCATTAAGAGCTGAGGGATAACCTCCGCTAGAACAAGTAAAAAGTAATTAGTAAAAAAAATTACAAGTAAAAAAAAAATAAAAAAAAAATTTAAAATTACACATGTCCATAAATTGATAATAAGAACAGGATAATGGGCAGAGGAGCCCGAAACGTTGTTTCTGTTTTGTTCTTTTTACTTCCTGAAAGTAAATATTATAAATTTTTACTAAATGAAGTGATAAACTACTATTATTTAACCAGTCATATACCTTAAAATATTGGCAATAATCAAATATTAAACTTTCATTACGATTAAATCTTTTTTTAATAATATCACTCCCATGCACCTGACCAATCCCTCTCCATCCACCCCCGTGTGGTCATTTAAAAATAATGGGTATACATATACAATTCAGTACTAATTCATTAACAGGCGTTTTTGCAAAACATTATTTCATACCCTTTTCCTGTTTTCAAATTATATTAAAATTATTCACTACTTAATGTTTGAACAAAGTTTTTCACTTTTTACTTCTTATAGGCTCACTAAGTGATTTATTTTTATTTTAATTCGCAAAATCAAAAAAAAAAAACAACTAAGAGTTAACCATATTAGTTGTTACCCAGCTATTCTTAGCCACGAAGTACGAAATTAAAAAAATTACATTAAATAATATATAATAAAAATATATATAAAATAAAAATTAAAAATGATGACATCAATATTCATATTTCGTAATGATAGTTAAAATAAGATGTTAGCGATTAATTGTTACATTAAAAAATTATGTTTAGTAATTAATATTGTTAGTATACTAATAAGTTGTTTTAATCTCACTATATACTAATATAAAATATTAAAAAGCATTCTGCTTTAACAAGCTATGAAAAATCCTAATATTCTTCAATCTATAAATTATAAAAAATAATAACATGAAAAATAAAGAGAAGTAAACTTTGCAAAGAAAAAAAAATCTCTTTTTACTATAAATCAATCAAAGAGATAACAAAATGAGAACTAGGTTAATATCCAGTTTATATTGTCTGCGTCACAAGAAATGGATAGATTATACTTAACTAGATTTTATGTGCAACATTTGTATATTCTTATAATTTGTTTAATAATTAAAAGCTTTTTATTAAATTATATCGCGTAATTAGCATTGATTACTTAAACTTTAAATTTAGATAAATTTAGTATTAGAAATAGTTGTTTTGTTTTTTAAAATTTATTTATTGAAATTTATAACTGAATTAATAATATATACCATACAACAAGGAAATGTGATGTGAGTTATACGATGGCATGATACATACTTATGGAGGTAGAGGATCTTGAGGCCATCTTCTTTTCAGACGCCTAGGAGTATCATTAGATAATAAAGGAGAAATCAGGTTAGTAACAAGTGGATTTGGGTGCTTAGGAAGTTTATCATGGAAGGCTTGGTATTTGGTTCTGGCCAAATCGGCAACATTTGGGACATTGAGATCCTGATGGATGACTTAATTTGTGACAAAGTAAGGAGCACTTTGTAGGGTATTTTACGAAGGATTTTAGATTGTAAGGATTAAAAACGAGAGGAATTCGATGACTTATTGGAGCATCAAAGATCAACTCATTGAGCCCACATGGGCCGTATTATGATGATATAAATGAGTTGTGATTTGTAATTAGTTTGAAGTTTAGACCGTCTGTCTAATAAATGTTGTAGTAATCTGAATCGACCAGCGTTTCCTGTCCTTTCAGTCTTGTATGAGGATATCAAGTCAGTCATTTGTCCTAGGTAGTCTGTTTGACACGAATATGCGGATTATTATTAAAGGATAATGCAGGGTCATAGGTTTACGCAATTCGCCGTAAGGTTAATTTTAATCCTCCAGCTTTGATACCATTCTTCAAGGGTGGTGATGTGAGGTTGAAGGATTTTGGGATACAATGAGAGGGGTGTATAGCATAAATGTGCCATCTGCATAAGTGGTGAGGATAGGTTGGTATGTCAGCTGCATAAACTTAATAAGGGATAGGACTAAGGATACAAACCTGAAGTACATCAGTGGACTGGTGCGCGTGTCCCGAGTGTCAGACTTTCTGTATTCCAATGTATATATCTATTAAGTGATTCAATATTTAAGTGTAGGTTTATAGAAAAAAGTTAACAGATTAAATAATTCTAAATTTTAATCTGAAAATTTAAAACTGTAAATCAATGTAACGAGTTTAACCAGTATCGTTAGAGCTGTTTTGAGAAAAATCGCTTTCACTCAAGTACTTGCATGTAAAATGCATTTGGTTAAATCGAGCAACACTTAAAAACGTGGCCAAAACCTACTATTCTCACCCACCGTTGAAGCCTTTCTTATCCCACCTTTAAAACGCTCACATATAATGAGCACAGGTTGATGTACGACGACGGGATTAAAATCCCTATAGGAGAGATAACTCCAGGAACCGAAATTTTCTACGATTGTAGTACTCCCCCTTACTATATATTTCATTTTTCTTTTTTAACTTGTTCAGTATTATTTGTTATATTAAATATTTACCAGCTCGAACTATTATAATCAGACTTCACATATTTAGCTCAGTGTTAAAGTTCATTAACTCTTTATCAGCGCAATGAACAATACTAAGCAGAGCTTGGCCAGCTCAATTTTTTTTGTTTTATGACCTCCCTTCTGGTCATTTCAGACATAAGGGGAAAGAGTTCATCTGCAGGTAACCTACCTGTTCTAACCACGGTCAGAGGTCAAATTTTCATTTCGTGTGGCCGCTACGAAATAAAAGTCAACCCCCAAGGCCTGATCGAACCAGGTCACAAGGCAGTCAAGGTTGACGCCTGAACTACTTTGACCACCAACGGCCTTGGGCTAGCCAGGCAGCTACTCCTCCCCGGCCATCCCTGGCGGTGGTAGGACCCCTGATGAATAGTAGTGTTTCCTTCAGATACTGATAGACACTCCTATCTTCCCTTCGGTCTTCCACGAGGCCTTACTAAATCGGGGTTTCCATAATACAGTCTTCTGACCGTCCTACCCTTATCTATTCTGATTACGTGGTCCAACCACAGGTTTGTTAGACTCTTATGAATAGGAAAACGATATAATATAGTAGTGTACCGGGTCGTAAATGCGTCTTAAGATCTTCCCTTCCATCCTGTCATTCGCTCAGCTGATGTTTTACGCAATTTACACTTTTCAGATGCATGGACGAAAACGGATCGGTTAAGGGTAAAGTTTTGTCGTACGATTTACCACCATTATTCTATCTTTTATTTTTTCTTCCTCGTCCAAGGAATCGATCGTTATTCATCTATTCTAAATAATCAAAGCTTTAATTACATTCAATAGTTTACGACTGTGTGCACTACCTCTGCGGGCGAACTGGCTTGTTTTTGGCTATCACAGGTCTTCTCTCAATATTCCTACTTTATTCAAGCTTTGGAATGGCAATGGCCCAGTAAACTGACTACCCATGAATAATGAAATGTGTTATCACAGCACATTTAAGATATAAATAAAGAAGTACTTAAATAAAAATATTTGTTCAGATATGATCTTTTTATTTTCTATTCTTAATTTCTTAATTTATTTTCATTGATATTCCCATGTAGATTATTAATTATTATTTTTTTACTTTCACTTACCAATATTTGCAATATTTTGTAAGGCAAAGTATTGCAATCCTAAACGTATTGCGAATCCGAAATTTCAATGGAAATAGATATTTTAACGTCTCTGTAGTCTCAGAAGCCAAGGGCCGCAAAATGATTTACAAATCTTGTCCAGAAACCTACCGTAAATCCCACTTTGTTTAATATACTTTTATTAACATTAACCGTTTCCTCGAAAATTGCTCTAACTATTTTAATTAAATTACATCAATGTAAAATTAAACTCTCCTTAAAAACTGTTAAGTCTTATCGTTATTAAAATAGTATGACAGGGCTTAAATGGCGAATTTAAAAAAAAAAATTGATACTTATAAAGTATTTTTAATCTTCTTAAGTTGAAATAATCCATACTATCTCATTGTTAGTAGTGTGGACAGTAGAAAATGAGATCATTTTGATAATCAACCAAATTAATAAATAACTTTTCCAATTTAAAAACGTATTCTCGAAAACAAGCGTAGTAATATACATTGATAATATACCATTGTAAAGTCAAAGATTTTAGAAAAATTAATATCTACTATACAGGGCGACGACATCTATTGTTTTCGTGATGGAGGTGACGGTTGGAGGGGATTGTTATAATGAAACACACAATTGTTGTCTTGCTTTATTTGCACAAGTTTTGACGCACATTGCAAGTCTTCATCAGAGCGAACAAAAAAAGGGAGAAGAATATGACAAGAACACGCTATGCAAAGACAACATACCAGTAATTTATTTTTCCGTTTTCTTTTCTTTTAAATATTCCTTTTTCAAATTGCTAAAAATGTTTTTGTTTGTTTATCCTTCCTTTCATTCCCTTGAATATTATATATATATATATTATTTCTTGTATTAGTCTTTAATTTAAAACACACAAAAAATAATATTAAAACAGCACTCAGTTTCAAAAAATTAAATATAATTCCACTGTATTAGAATCTTTAATAAAAAAAAAAAAAAAATAAAAAAACAGACAACTGTATAGAAAAAACAGTTTTAAAAAACATTAGAGTTCTATCAATGGATAGATTCTTCACAAGACTGTATTACGGAGATGTAATATAACTCACTACATAAATATAATAAGTATAATATATAAAATTATAAATCATAGTAAATAATAATATCAATCATTATGTAAAATATAAATCACATATACTTGTTTTTTATGTTTTTCATACAGTTGTAAATATCAATAAATAAATAAAAATTGTTACTATCCGCCTTTTATTCCAAAATGGCGGCTAAATGGACGTTTCATTAACCCATTTATTAGTCATTACGAAGATAGAGGAAAAATATAAAATATTATAACCATCATATAGTCTTAAATTCGAGCATGATTCGGACCAAATCAACTCCTTGCACAACCATTGGTCTAGTAACAGAACTGTACGCCTGAACCCGCATGGGTTGTTGCGGTACAGATTTAAATTTTAATAGTCTTAAATAATGATAATAAAGAATAATTAAAAAAATAAAAATAAAATACAAATAAATAAATATATAAGGATTTATAACTTACGAGTCGTCGGAAGTATATATACAGGGTGCTTCAAGATTAAGTGGCCAAACTGAAAAAATGAACTAAGGACCTTAAAACAAGAAAAAAATTTCCTCTGAAGGTATGTCCGCAAACGCTTTGTTTAGAAGATTTTTAACCTAAAGATTTTCATTGTTATGAATTATTTACGTCACATGAAATAAATGAAACGTATTTATTTGTTCCAGCTTATATAATAATTAAAAGAAAACATTAAATTCATATTAAATGGTGTTCAAAGCTATTTCCTTGAGCATTAAGACAGACTCGGCATCTTTCTTCAACAGCAGCAGTGTCAGAACGGCACTGGATTATATGTCATTGTTTCACAAGATTCAATTATCCTTCTTCGTAAGGAATTAAGACCATTGACCGGCCTTGCAAAGACTTTTTGTTTAATCTCACCCTAAACAAAAAAATCTAGTGGCCTCAGGTCTGAAGAGCGTGCAGGCCGAGCCACTGGTCCATTGATTGGGATAATTAACATCTTGCCATTGTCGCGGACCTCTTCCGTAATGTGCAGGACAACCATCTAATTGAAGACATCCCTTCTCAGTTCTAGTGGAATATGTTTAACTAAATTATAGTAATCATTATTAAGAAATTCCAGAAATGTGCCCGTGTGATATTAAAATATTGTCTATTATTCCCAACCATGATGGGTACTCTACGAAAGCCTCTTACAAACTGATAAATGTTATTTCCTAATGCTAATTACAAATAATATTAATCCTTATGTTGCCTATAGTTTTTATAGTAAGGGATAAAAGACCATATTAGTATTCTATCTAAACCATCTAAACAACACATTTGCGGACATACCTTCACTTTGAACAACATTTAATATGAATCTTAATGTTTAAATTTAATTAATAAAATAGTTGGAACAAATAAATATTATTTATTTATTTAATATATCGTAATAATAACAATGAAAATCTTTAGGTATGAATATTTCCTAAACAAAGCGTTTGCGGACTGACCTTCAGAGGATATATTTTTTTTTTTTGAGGTCCTTAATTCATATTTTCAGTTTGGCCACTTAACCTTGAAACACCCTGTATATTTGTGTATGTTTGCTTCTTTGTTTAAAAGATTTCGGTTTCCGAAGCCTATTTACAAAGTCAGGCAAGATAGCTGCGGCCCGATAAGCGAACAACGTGTTTTTCTATTAACTGTAGCACTAAAACGGCTTTAACGATTAAGATAAAACTTATCTTAAAGCACTTTTACATTTCGATTCTTTGATAAACCCCGTAAGAGTTATGATGGAAAGAAGGTTAATTTGTGCACAGCTACAAAATAATATGTATTTTATTGTTAGATTTGAAAGATAATTAAATTTATAACAAAATAATTATTGAAATCGAACTATTCGCAAAGATAGAGCATATTGGACTCAATAAATTTAATTAATTATTATAATCTCATGAATTAAAAAAACATCTAAAGTGAAGAAGTAGGAAAGAGAGAGAAATACTTTATTTATTCATCTATGCTGCCTAAATACATTACTTATCAATCCGTAATCGGACATATTTACATTACACATACATGGTATAATCATAAAAAAAAGATATACAATAATAGGATATAATAAACAATTTTTTTTCACCCCTACAGTTTCCTTTTACAATCCATTTCGGTCTGTACAACCAATACAAATGTTTCACTCACTCCCATTTTTCCCTCTCATTTCTGCTCAATTATTCAATTCACCCTATCAACAAATTCGCTCTCCGGAATTCACCCTCCTAGATCCTCTTCAGTGACCCGCTAAAAAAATTCAATATAAGACGGTAATGTGAGATCAGACCATCATTCATAGTCACAGCAGTAGATCAGTCTATCAAGAACAAACAACTAGATACATTTTACAAGAATAAGAATAACATATAGATTAAAAGGAAAATATAATAAAAAAAAACCGGTTACAGGAAACACTTGAATGGATAAATAAGTTTAAAAAAAACAAAACACACAAAAAAAAAAAAAAAACATAGTATTAATAAAATAAAATGATTTAATGAATAAATACGTTAAAACACACAACATAAGACTTATATACTAATATCTTTTTGAATATTATGTAATGGAATATCTTTTAAATACATATAACAGTTTACAAGGAACCAGATATTTTTTTTGCAACTTTTCCGAATAAGGTTTTAAAAATTTACTTATTTCTGAATTATATTTTTATTTGATGTTTAATATATCATATGAAATATTCGAACGGCCTTACAAGTAAAACTGTATTAAAATTGATCATGTATTAATTGATACTCAATTATATAGTTGTAAAAATAATCTGGCTTCGATTTAATGTATTAATCCTACGAGGTAGTTTAATTATTTTCCTCCGATAATATTGTAAAGGAGGAGTGATTTCCATCAATTCAAGTTTTCTTTTTTTCTAAACACGAAGCTTCCATTTTAACGAAGGGAGGAAATGTTATCAATGTTAGGCTTGTATCAGCAACTCTTTTCCCTGACCCAGATTTCCAATTGCTTAGCATTGTTTAGAATTAAATTGGACATGGAAGTCCTGAGCCCGTAATGGATTAAATATATTCCTTCATTCCACTGTAAATTTTTCTTTCTTTTATTCACTTTATTACTACCCTATACTTTACTTTTTTTTAATTATTTTACTATACATTAAAATTAGATATTATGAAAAGTGTAATTAGGTACTTAGTGCCAACCTTACAAGTGAGAATAAAAAGCTAGTGTCGCGGCGGGGAAAGGAGCACTGGTATCTCTTGTAGTTCCTATGGCTAAATGTGAATATTGTATATAGGTGTATTATTTTATTTTTACTTAAATTTAATTCTTTTTCTCTTTTATATAAATTATTGAATCAGTTTTGTTTAGTTATATCGATTTATATTTTTATTTACACATATCATATTTGTATTATTATTTTATATTTTATAATTCCTATTTTTATTTGTTAATTTTTCTTTATGGCTCAAGTCCTCCACCGAGGACTTATACAGCCTTAGATTGGGAATTTCAATATTCATTCTTCATTTGAACTTACAACCTTCTAGCCTAAGCACTTTGACACCCTCGCACCAAGCCCGCTTAGCAATCAGGACTTCTATGAGTGCTATTGTTATCATTTACATTTTTGTTCTAAATTTCTTTTTTTGTATATGGTAAGAATGAATAATTAGATACGACCTTATAAATATTGCCTTTAATTGTGGCAGATTGTATTATTACTTTTCAATAAACAATTTAATCGTTAAAATAAAGGCTTAAAAAACCAGAAGGTTCGATGCTGATAACACCAATCGTTCTCCACATACATTTGTCCAGTGATGCGGCTCCAAAATTTTAACGCAATCCTCCCATCTAAGTTTCGGTCTATTTCTCGGACGTTTACCCGTTGGTTCAATGTTTATGGACGTTCCAGTAATCCATTCGTTAATAAGTCCCACAACCTTACACGCCCATCTTACGACTCTACTGCTGGTCCGTCAATATCCAGCTGAAACCGTAAAAGAGTATCGGCAAGATTGCAGACTTGTAAATATGGAGCTTGACATTCCTGCTTACCTCTCGCTTCCCTATTACTGTATTGCAGATCTGGTAATAGACTGCATTAGCCTTCCTTATCCTGTTTGATATTTCTGAGTCGAATCTATTTTCCCAGACCTGTCTAATATTTCCTTGGTAGGTGAAATCTGCAATCACTTCCATTTCTTCCCCGTTACAATATATATGGAGATTTTCCACTTGTCTCCCCACTTGTAATATCTTGCTTTTGTTGGTATTTATTTCCATTCCTTTCCGGTGGAGCTCTTCGTGCCATTCAATCACTGCCTGCTGTAATTAATCAGGGGTGTCCGCGACGAGAACATTATCGTCCGCGTAGAGGAGGAGTTGTATGGCCACCGGGCGGAGGTTTCTATGGCCCAGGAACGTCCTCTCTGTTCTTCTTTCACAGAAGGCAGCTACTTCATCCATGTGCAGTAAAAATAGCAAGGGACTTAGACTGTCACCTTGTTTAATCCCCTTTCAATTATTCCCCAACAATCAAATACCTGTCCGTTCAGCCTAACTATTCCTTTTGGGCTTTGGTGGATTTAATAGCGTCCACCAATGTTCTTGGGACATTTTTAGCTCTGAGAGCCTCCCATATTTCATGTCTGGAACGGAGTCAAAGGCTGCTTTGAGGCAAAGGAAGGCAATGTACATACTTTTGCTTCTATCCCAGTACAGTCCACAGAAAGAAAATATGGTCCTGTATTTGCCATCCTGGTCTGAACCCGGCTTGGTTTTCTCCGATGAGGTGCTCTACTAGGGGTCTTAACTTTCCCTCCAAAATAGACGTGTAAAGTTTGTGTATTACTAGTGAGAGACCTATAGGGCGATAGTTGGAGCGTTCTGCCTGAAACCATTTCTTGTGGATGGGGATAATTATATTATATTCCCAGTTTGTTAGGATCATCTTCTCATCATAAACTTTTTGGCATAGTACTTTTAGAGCCTTCACTAGCTCTGAACCACTAGGTTTAATGAATTCTGCCACTATTTTGTCTGCTTTACCTGTCTTCATTCTTAAAATAGCCTTTTTGACTTCCTTCTCCTCTATTATCTCATCAAATTCAGTATCGTTCTACGGTTCTTCCTCGTTTGCTGGATGAGTACCATCAGCAGAAAATTGCTTTCTATGACTGCACCAGACGTCTACAATGGCCCTATCATCCGTGACCACCTTCCCTTGCTCATTTTTCACATTTCTTTTAGCTTTACTTTTCTTAAAGCTTTAATCCTCTTCCAAAACTGGTTAATGTTCTCTCCGTGGTCCTGGTTGAGCCTTTCTTCGAATTCCTCCCAAGACTTCTGTTTTGTCCTTCTCACTGCTTCCTTTGTTCTATTACACACCAACAAATATGCCTGTCATTACTCTGGCGTTTTGTTTCGACGGTAGTCCTTCCAAGCCATCTTCTTTTCTTTGACCTGTACTCTCAGCTCTTCAGTTCACCAGGAAGTTCTCTTACCCTTTGTGGATATCCTTTTAATTCCACAAACTTGGGATGCTGACTTTAGTATACTACTCTTTATGTAGCTCCATAGATCATCTGGGGGCATATGCAGTAGCAGCGTGGAAACGCACCAGTATACTGATCCAAAGGTTGTCAGATCGAGTCCCGGTTCCACTCGGTCTTTTTTCAAGCATAAAATAATACAAAACTTACTCACAACATCCCCCCGGGCATTTGTGAGGCCCGTTAGCCAATGGGTGGCACTCACAAAAAATAGTCGTAGAAGTGACGAACACACCTTACGAAAAAACCAAGTCATGTATTTCCTAATACGTCGCGCGAGGACTTAGACCTCCATGGTCTGTCGCGCATATAATAATCATATTATATAACTCGTTTTTCAAGATTTTTATTTTATGAGTTTTTCCCTTTGGGTTCTTCACATCTTCCAGTTTCTTGTTACATAATTAGAAATGAATTAATCACACTGTACATCAAAGAAAAAGTAAACTACTTTAGTCTTTTTAAATATACATTTTTTTTTCTTAATCAAACGACTATCCTTTCAAAACTTTACCCTTTGAGCTTTTCTAGGAACTGTAATTTCGGGTTTGAAGTCATGAATGTTGGCATTTATTAAAAGTTATTCAGCCGTTGGATGAATAGGTCCTATATTTTAATTAAAAATATATGGTGAAAGAAACAAAAAACCGTGAAATAAATAGAACTGTAGTTATATTTTACAATACAACTATATTATAGATAAAGCTTATTGTTACTATTTTAAATTTAGGAAAAAGAACTTTTAGATAAAAAAAACCAGTTAATGAAAAAAAAAATTAAATGCACTACAAATTAGATATTGATGAGATAATAATGAAGAATTTTAATTAAATAATATTGGTAACATCATGCAAGCTTTCAAACAACAAACAATCCCACAAGAAACAAGACTTCAATTCAGTGTAAATTGAAGGGTTTCAATTTACTCTCTTATAAAATTTCTACTAACTTTTCAGGTTTAATAATGAATTTCATACATTTGAACAAATAGACATATATCTAGTTTTGACACGGAGTGCTTAATCCAAATTTCAGATTTGTCATCCACAACGAAAAAAAAAAGAGACCATATTTTTTTGTTTTTGATTTTTTACTTATAACTAAGAAAATGAGTATTTTTTCGAAGGTTCAGATTAACAAAACTAATTAAAAATTAACACGGAGTTAAAGCAGACAAAATATTCAAAATAATATGTATATTATTGCATTATTTAAAAAAATATATATACATATAATGTCCTCAAGTTTCAACATCGTTTTTTTGCAGCTAAATATTTTGCAAATGTCAAGTTTAGGTCAAACCGGACAGTTAAAAAGGAATTTTTTTACGTTTTTCACAGATTACAAAAGTGACCTTCAAACACGTCTTAGCGGCGACGCAGGTCGGTTACGAATTACGAGTAATATTAATAGTTATATTAGTAAGTAGTAATATTAGTATATTAATAGTAGTATATTAAGTAAAGTAATAGTAGTATATTAATAGTAATATATTAGTAAAATTCATATATTAATGTAATAATACCCGCATCTTTTGGAAACCAGAAAAATATTTCAGCTCCTTGGTTTGTTGTTTCCAACTAACATTGGGTTCGTTGTTAATATGGAGGGTCTCTAATTTGATCAAGATCGATTCTGTTTGTAAACGTTAGTGAATAAAAACTTGAAGCAATTCCTACATTGATAAGAAAAGGAATTTGATAAAAAAGTTTTAAATATTGAAAGAAAACAAGAGCTAATCCAAAATTTCTATATTTTATGTAAAATAATTGTTTAATATTTCTTGAATTGCAAACATAGATATCCGGAATAGCTTTGACCACGTTTTGGATAAACGTTGCTCTACTGTTTCGGTATTTAAACTTGTACTTGTTACTAAGTTTAGCAAGGATCAATATCAAATAATATTGGATAAATGATATTTAATATTATATACTCAACAATATGCAAAATAATATTCAGCGGACTTATCAAATTATTAAATATTTAATGTTCCTCGCACAATTTTCAGTTTTAAAGAAAACCATAGCCTGCATAAGTAACGGCAGTAACTGGCCTAGGCCCGTTTCATAAATAAGCTTGAAGTTTTCTTTTCCAGATGAAAGGAAAACTACACCGAGCCACGAACAGCAATTTGGCCCAAGTCATAACTCGCCGCCCCTCCCCTCTCCACTCAGTCCAGTTTTTCAGTGCATGTCAATAATGCTTCGACAAACAAAATTCTAAGTAGATCTAGGAAAAGATAGATTTAACGACGGTATAATGAAGCCGTCATTTCCCGTAAAAGTGGCATTTTAGTTGGTCATTAAATTATTTTCTGGTTATAAGACCACGTCATGCGAAATGTTCGTAAGCCGCAAGGAATCGTTAGGGTCAAGCATAAGACTGGGCATCATAGTGGGTCAATCTAGTATTTATATACATTTTACCCGTGCTAAGAATAAAAAACATTATGCATACACCTCAACGGTGGGAGGGCATGAATGGTATGAGTAGGAAGCACCTGAATATGAATTGTGAACAGAAAGTTATTCTAAGTGATAAGAATGATGATTGAATTCATAGAAAAAAAAAAGTGAGTTAATGATCTATTCACTCAGAAGTAGTCGAAAGGTAAATGCAGAAGACTTAATTATCTATACTATCAATACAAAACAAATTAAATAGTGAGCAGAATATAAATGTATGTTAGACGATATTGCCAAGAATTCTCATAGTTAGTAAACAGAAAAAAAAGATCAATCAATGTTATTTAAAGCAAAATATTTAGCAAATACTTTGTAGTGACACCGCCATCTACTAGTCTACACTGTGGCTACTACAGCAGCCCAATCTGTTATGGGCCGAAACGACATGATAGGAGGCAGTGAGAAACAATAAAAAAAAATGGATCGGTATATTATAGTGCTATTGCAAATATATAATTTATTTTACTCTGAATCTCTATTCCTTCCTAAACCTTTCTTCCTTTCGTAAGGACCTATAGCTAGTTCCTGTAGGACTTTCTATCCCCTTCATGACTGTAGGCTAGTTCTCCACGGAGTGAAGTTTCATCCCGCGAGGATTTACGGCTAGTTCCTGTCAATTCTTCTCCTAACCTAATTGAACACGGATTTTTGAGACCTTCTGGCATAGAGTACCTAATATCACCTTAAATTGGAGTCAGAACTAATTAATTAAACACAATTACCTCAACAACTTTGTTGTTTATGAAAATAGGAAACACATAAAATAACAAATCATGGAAAATATAAACGAATGAAGTTCATCGCCATCTTCATTATTAGGGACGATGTTTAATTTTTGAGCTATCAAAAAATCAGACATTGAAACGGAAAAAAAGATAAAGATAAACGGGTTTCGAAAGAAAAAGTGTCTGCTTAAACTTGAGGGAATGAAATTCCCTTCATCCTTTCTTTCTCCTTTAATTCACTTCCCGGTTCACTTCATCCTCTCAACTATTAGGTTTTTTTTTCTTTTTTTGAGAAGTCGTTAATGGGTGAAGGTCCAGAAACGATGTGATTTATGAATGAATTAGCAAAATTTAATGTATAAATTAATTAAATGTTTAATAATAAAGATATTGTTTAAATTAAAAATATTGATGCCTGATTTATTGAAATATCAATATTTTTCCTAGTTGAGGTAGAAGAGCTGGAAAACAAGTGAGAGAACAAATTGGTTCAAAGTTCCACAGGTTGAGAGTAAATATTTTTCATAGAGGTCTATTTTAGATAAACATACTTACTACATTATTTATTTATTTTTTTATTAATTATTTTTTTAAATATGATATAAATGGTTGCATGCAGCCATTATACCCATTGTGGCAGATTTAATAATTTAATAATAAAAAATGCATTGATCTAAGATGCTTCCTTCATCATACAAACAATGTAAATTTATATTTCATAATATACTCGATAGAAAAACATATCATTATCAGTCGTATAAACATTAAAATCATTACATACCTATTTCTAATAAATCCTGTAATATCATTGCAAATGTTACCAGTATGTTCCTCATCCATTTCTCTTCCATATGGAATTCCATTCCCTGCTTTATTCGTAGTTCTAACACCCTTCTAATCTTCAAATCCCGTATCTTCGACTACCTTCTGTCCACCCAATTCCGGAAGAATAACAATTGAAAGTTTCAAAAAAGCTTTATATATTTTCTGTATTTTATGTCTTAGATCTTTGTTTATAATTGTAAATATGTACACTAGCAGAAATTATATCTGTTCATTTATTTACTTTTTAATTGTATTTGATTTTTTTAACATTTTTTTCCTTTTATTTACTATCAGAAGTCATCTTATGTTTTATGATATGACAAGCGGTTTCATAACATTTGTTTTATCATTATTTTATATATTCTGTTAATTATGGTTGTTTAATTGTATATTTTTAAATTCACTGTATTATTTTATTTTATGACATCTTGTAATTTAATCTCCATTTTGGAATTTACCCTAAGGCTCTAAAGCCTAATTTTGACGCCTGTAAATTATTCTAAACGGATCAATCCCAGAATAAATAAAGATTATTATTATTATTATTAGTATTATTATTATGTTCTTTTCCATAATGTATTGGATGGAATTATTGTAGGACATTGGAAATATCAATAATCCCCAGTTTTATACTGCTAAGAAAAATAAATATGTACCAGAAGGGTGATAAGTATAACCCGATTAATCGATTTATGGATCGCTCATTACTGACTAAAAAACATGGTTCCTCCACTCTAATAAGGGAGAAGAGCAGAACCCTCACTACGCCTCTTTGTCCCCATTTATTATTCATGGAACTACCCTTAACGAAAAGATAAACTTCATTTTTGTTTATTTATTCCATATGTTTACTGTACACGAATATGTAACAGTTATTTTGATATTTCATCAATTCTGTTTATAAATCAGGGTCCGAAATCTTTAATAATTTCTTAATATACATTTTCAATTGAATTACATGTTTATTTTTAAAATTAAGAAATAAGTTTTATGTAAGTTTTTTTTTAATTGTTTGATAAAATTTTGTTAACAGATGTTAAAAAATTCTGTTTTTTTTTAAACAGTTTTTGGGTTAATTGGATTATAAATCTTGATATATGACAGTGGATTTGTAATTCTTTTTAGATACTAATATTTGGTGACACAAAAGTGTATTAATTATGGATAGGGACTGAAGTTTCTCCGGTTCTAATCCGGCCTTTGGGTTCAATTTTTATTTCTATTGTGGTCTAATGAAATGAAAAATTGACCCCCCACTATGGTTAAAATAGTGTGGTAACCTGTAGATTACTCCCCTCATTACCATCGTATGTTATAAAAGACCAGGGAGTGAGTAAAAAAAACTCATGAACAGGATGACTTTTATCTTATTGAACGGAAGTTAAAATATGATACCACAATAATAAACAATCCTGAACGTTGATATGTCTGAACTGCTTTAATTTTAGCAGCCATATTTATTGATAATAACAAGAAAATGTTTTTCCGGTAGATGAAAATTTAAATTTGTGTAAATAATATATATTTTCATTACTCTCAAAAATTGTTTCAATAATGATCAAATTTTAATTCACTGTACATTAAAAATAAATATTTTTTTTTGAAATTTTGTTACTGTTATATATATACATACATACATATATTTATTATTCGATTTATACTCTGAGTTGTTTATGACACTAATAAATATATTATCTTCAAACAAATATACTCTTTTATCTTATTGATGTTTTATATTATTATTTTTATTTAAGGATTATTTTAACAAAAATATGTTAGAATGACAATTAATTCGTATAATAAGGTTTAACAGATAAAAATTGCAAGAGAACTGTTTGAAAATTAATTTAAATATGACAATGTCAATGAAATTGTTTTGTTTTTTTTAATTTAAGAAAATAAAAATTAAAGTATAATTACATTTTTTTTTTAAATAAAATAATCAGTGCCTGCTATAAATGTATCTTAACTCTAATGACTTTCTCACACGAAAATTGGGTTACAAGTATTGAAATGTGTTATGAAAATGTTGATTCCATAACCTCCCATTTAAATATAATTCATTTTTTTAAATATTATTAAATTATTAATTATGCAAATATATTGGAAATAATCCATGAGTGAGCTAATATATATCCCGTTCCAGAAATTGTATTGTTTTATTTATTTTTTTCATTTATTTTACTGTTTGTATTCTTATTCGCTAATAATGAATATAGGAAGTCATTATTTATTTCATGCTAAAAATTCATGCACAGTAAATTAAAAATACTTTCCCTGAACCCAAGCCATGGTTTTAATAAGTTTAACAAAGAGTCTGGAATGGACGATTTATTGCTTTATGGGACCACTCCAGTACCACTTAGTTGAATTTTTTTGAAGTCAATATCGTGCCCTGAGAATTTCTAATATTAAGAGTGGAAATATTTTTTGGTCCGCTCTTAAGTGATAATACAGTTATTTTAATTTTGTACATCATTACTTTATTGATTTCGCATAAATCATTAAACACAAACACTATTTATTAGGTGAAATAGGTTATCCTATTGTCAATACTCTTGTAACAATATTTTCATTGTTGTCCTGTTTCATTTTTGTTTAATTAAAAGTACGTACAACTGCTACAACAAACTCACAGAGCACCTAATTTACAAAAAAAAAATTATATTAAATCTGAAAATCGATCCGTTATTAATAATTTAATTTTCCGACTTAGTAAAAAGAGTTGAGGTGTATGAAGAATGTATAGCTTTCCATCACAGGAAAATTATTCCACTTTTACAATAATTACATTGATTTACCCATTTATTTGATTTAACCACACTACAGTGAATTAATTTCCCCATTTTTAATTTTTTTTTATTTATTTTTTATATGGGTTTGACGATTGGTGACCCATACAATAAGGATTATTTATTTTATTCTCAATCCCTCATATTCAGTGCAAACTTTCGAGAGTTCATATAGCCGATTCTTTGATGAAAATCTCTAGAAATTACTGGTTCTTAAAATAAAGAATTAATTTTAAAAAATGAATACTACAAATATTAATTTTTTTTCAATGCCTCGTTAGATAAGGAGAGATCAGACTTCAGCAATCTAGTTTCAAAGGTTGATTTTAACATGTAAGTCAGTGATAGTTTAATGTCCGAATCCAAGTTTTAAAAAACACTGCACTTTATTATAAAAATGCTTTTATTCATATAAACGAATATTTGTTGATAAACCTTCATAAATACAATTTGCCGCATAATAAAATATAATTAGTTTATTGGAGCTTATGTTTGTGTGAGAGATTAGTTCAGTACCTTAAATGTTCTATCATGTAACTATTAACTGTTAAAAAATTGTTTGTTACAGTACATAGTAGAGATGGATATGTTCTATTTACTTTAACACAATGATCGGATCGTTGATTTTAGATTGCTTACGTATTGAATTTTACTGTTATGCATTTTTCTATGAGGAAGATGTTCCAGGTCAATAATTTTCCAATTTTATTTTTTAAATATATGCATTGATGAAGAACAAAAAATTGTTGTACTGTTTAGTTGTTTTATTTTAAAAATCAACAAGCACCTCGACAAACGGAATTTTCCTATTTTCTATGTGTTATAAATAGATTTTCAAACAAATGTTTGAATGTCACAATGTTGAATTTCTTGGCAAAGTTAGTAAAGATTACTTGTTCTTACGCCATCGATTTCGACCATATTCCTACGCCGAATTTAAAATATAAGGCTCTCATTTCAAACGTAATATAATATTGCTTAATTCGTTATATAAAATAGTTTTCGCTTGGAATCATATTTTAGGAGTTAAAAATCAATGATCAAGAAAATTTCTCAGAGTGTCTTTTTTTTCTAGGCTGTATCGCAAGTAATTTATTTTTGAACCCGTCTTAGGTATATTGGTTTGATATTAAAATATATTGTATTTAGGTTATAGTTAATTATTGTTTGAAAATAAAAAACTTTTTTTTTTGTTTCTTTGTTAATAATGGATGTGTTTATATATCCAACCATGTGAATTGATAAAGTATTCTGTGTGTTATAGCAACCCGATGTATTTTGGCAGCATTGCCGAATAAAGTATTTCTTTCTTATAAAAGACAATTTCCGTTTGTTTAATAATATATACTTGTGATTTTTTTTATGTTAACTGAGCTAGTAAAGCTTCAGAAGGGGCAGGCATAATTTAACATAAATTTAACAAAAAATGGGTAGATAATTAGAGTTTTGTATTGAAGTAAACAAAAATTTTATACATCGCCTTCTGGCGATTATAATTAATACTATAATTATTTAAAAAAATCAAATAAAACATAAGAACCTCGAAAAAAGAACATAGAACATAAGAAATTAGTGATCAGGCAGTAAAAAAAAAAAAAAAAAATCATGCAAAATTAAAGATATACAAAAAATTAAAATAATACTGTTTTGAAACTAATTAAGTAATTTCATAATTCTCATAACATAGTATAATACAGATTAACCTAGAAATTATGAGGCCATTTATAAAATGTATATAAAAGTTTTTGAATGATTTTTATTAATAATGCAAAGAGCTTATACTCTAGTTAGTTAAGTTAGTAAGCAGGCACTTAAAAAAAACAAGCAAAATAAAATGAAATAATACAAGTTTGACATAATTAAATTAATTTCATAATTATTATTACATACTAAACTTAAGATTAAAATAGTGATGTTTGAGCCCATTGATATAATATATTTACAAGTTGTTTAATGTTTTCTCATTAATAATGCAAAGAGCTTATACTCTACTCCAATACATACCCTTGGCCTAAACGGTTTACGGTTATTTTAATATATTTCGAAGCTAGCCCAGATCCGGTCAGTAAACAAGGGATATGAAAGAAAACAGGGCTGTTATTGGGGCGGCGCCGGTCCTAAGGGATCGATAGGGGGGCGAGGGGCGGGGGGCGGAAGGCGGGCAAACCCCCCCCCCCCTCAATTTAACAACACTCAACTTCCGTACTCGCCCTTATCTCTATATGCACTCACCTTTACACAGCGGAACGAATTTAATACCGGCCACGATCACGGTAGGGGAAGAGAAAATTCGATAGTAATTACTCCGAGAGAGAAAAAGGTCGAGATATCGATTTTAATTATCTGCGTCACCCCACCCCTTTATTACTGTGTATCGTTAATTAACATTACCCACAAAGGATGATTTGTATTATAGAATGAGGAAAAAAAGGAGCTTTTTACAATTAAAAATACCAGCTTTTTATTCCAACGCTTTTTAATTACACAATCTCAGTACAAGGGTAATTGGAAATTTAATTATACTAATTAATTAAATTATATAATTTGGAATGTTTTTCTAATGAAATGGGCGTCACATTCCAATAACTTAATACATCCAATATACTTAATACATACAGATGTCTGCGAGCACTCAAATTAAAGAAAACTAAATGCACTAGGAAGTAGTTTTTATGATATTTAAAAAATGAATTCACAATATTTTGATTTCAAGTTGTTTGAATAAAAATTTTGATTTTTGAAATAAAGTTAGTTCAACGTACTATAAAGTAATTTATTACACCAAAATACGTACGGGAAATTTTGCATATGAACTTTTTTCCGAACAACTAGAAATCAATTTATTTTAGCAAATATCATGAAAAATTCTACCCCTACGAAGATGTCTGTCATAAACTAATTGTACAACCAACTCGTTTTAATTTGAGTGCTGCCAGACATCTGTACGTCTAATGGTTCCAGAGATATATTTTTCATAAATAAATGTTTCGTCCGAACTTTCAGCTGTTCATTAATCAACATTTTGTGCATTAATTTTCCCAAATACTATAAAAATACTACTCCTACGAATATAACCTTCATAAACTATTCTATATTACATTAAACTGGCTTTAATATGAATGCTAATAGGCGTCTCTACATGTAATGATTCCTTAAAATATAGTTTGTCCCAAAATTAATCAAAAACTATCGATTTTTTGTTATTTTGTAATGAAATGTTGTTTTTTAAAAAAATGTATCTCGGGAAGTGTTGAACGAAAATGGCTGTTTTAGGGCACATATTTTAGAAAATTTACTCTACTTTTAATTATATTCTATTAGTTTTTCTAGTGGTTTTGGTTGTTTTAAAGTTTTGAAACAGCTGTCATTTTTATTCCCTCTATCCTGGGGTTTTTAAGCCCTACTTCGCTCACTCATCAATTTTGACTACTAAGTATACCAAGTTTTCTTTAAAGTATTCAAAAATTGGGGTTAAATAATTGAATTTTTTTGCACCGGGCTCTTGTACTCATACCAATCCTCTCAATTTCTCTCCGAGGCATCTGAATAGAATATGGTCACGATACTTAACAACTGTAGTTGAAATGGTTGCAATGGGTATCATTCTTGAAAGCTATTGGCATGTTTCATTAGTCAGATATCGCACTTATAATTGAATTTTAAAAATAGTTATTAATTTTAATAAATTAATTTTAAAAAGTGTAGGAAATAATACAATAAATCTCATAATTTAGATGGAAATGAGATAAAAAGTTAATGCAGCTCGAAGCTGTCCTTCTGTGTGTATCTACGTAGACATAAATGCCGAATGCATCGTACACCCAGTTTGATAAAGAAAACAACAAAAAATATTCGAAGAGTTTCGAAAATTTAGTGAAAGTGAACGAAAGAGTTAAAACGGTGAACCCTTCCGCTAAAAGGAACAACAAAGATGGAAAAGAAGAAGTTAAATTTTATAATCTGTTTAGAGTCCTATGAGATCTGCTATTGTTTCCCTTTGGTGCTTCGGCTACTTAAAGCAGCTTAGAGTTAAGTAATTTCTCTAGAAAGATAGGGCTATGTTGCTAACTTAAAATCAACCCCCTTATTTTATCAGGCTCCAGTAGAATACATTGAGAGTCTTTCTTATGTAGCATACTGCCTTCTCAACGCCTAGTATTATTGAGATCCAGACACAGGGTAATGAACGATGGACAAAATCTGAAGGTCACATTAGGAAATTTATTTTGGCATTAAATTATTCCAAAAATAATACTGAATTAATTAGTATTAACTTAAAATAATATTCTTCCGAAGGTCTGAAAAAAAGATGGCCACGGGAGCTTCTAATTTAAATTAATTCTTGAAATACCACCATTGGTGGTTCCTTTCCAAGATTTTCCAATGTTTGAAACATTCATCCAATTTACTTGTGTATTTGTGTTTTTTTTACAGTTGTAAATTACAATATATAAAAATAATAATAATAATTATATTATAATAAAGATAATATTCTTGTACAGACCGAATGTAATCATTCAACAACCAGCTGTCGTTCCAGAAATTCGTTTTATACTTGTAAATAGTTTAATTTTCTCTAGTTAAAGTTATAGCAGTGCTGTAATATAAAATCATGAAGAATGAAGTATAATGGAGGGAATACGCGGAGTGACGCCAGAAGGCGGAGTCTATTGCTTTCGTAGGCTTGGCATCGGATACGTGATTTTTGACAGTTGAGTGTTGCCGCTGCACCCAATATGCCAGACAAAAACTATGACTTTCAAAAAAAAGTAGAGAGCATTCTCAAATCTCAAAGCATTCTCATGCTTTGTTGTTGATATTGGTTTTTTGAATTACTATTAATTCTCAGTCACTTTTTTGTTGTTAACATTGAAAATCCTAAAAAAATAATGTTTACTGTTAATTTATTTAAAAATTATCAACATTCTCTATTATATCAGAAAAAAATTATTTATTGTATCAAATATAATATTTTAATGTTCTGCTTAAAATAAATTATTTCTTTATTAGCTGTTCCTAGGAAACATTAATTGAAGAGTTAATTAAGATTTATATTCACTCCTTACGTTTTAGAACAGTAAATTTATTTTGGGATCTATTCATATTGAAATGAGTCTTAATAGAACAGAAAAAGAAGCACGAATTTCCCAAAAACACCTTAATGGATTTTGATTATAAATGTACTAAATTATTCGAAATAATACTTATTATAACTTTTATTCTCTTCACATTTGTGATTAAATGGACGGTTTTACAGATAATTACATTAATGTGAGAAATCCCCATTATCTTCAACGCTAAGTTGCCTTCAAGGGGAGTGGCCTAATCCCCACCTGTATGAAATAGTTATAGTAATAATAATGAAACTATTCCTTTTATAATTTCTAATATTTTATTGTAAGTAAGAATTAAGAAATTCATTATTATTTATTCTATAATACTGTTCATCATCTATGATATTTTTGTTTAAACTAATAAAACTACCCAAACTCCTTACGTTTTGAAGTATAAATTTTTGCCTAGTATTTTGCATTATGGGTAATTCAATCTGCTACGCACATGATAAGAAATGATACGTCGACAAAAAATCAAAAATATATGTTCTTGTAAAAAAAAAAAAAAAAAAACACTAGAAAAGAGAAAAACGAATAATAACTTCTTAATTCAATTTGAAATGAATAGCGATAACACGGTAAAATTCTATTAAAGTACTACTGAAATCGGTCTTCAGCTGCAAGTTACATCTCTATAAAGTGTTTATAATTCGACTAACGCGTGCATACCGCATACAATTTTTAAGTTGGACTATATATCAATTTTCTATAAACACTAGCACTAGATAAATAGAAGAGAACTACTTCTTCTTAAGCTGATTTTATACATGCAAGACATGTATATTGTCCGTATCCAATCAAAACGAATTTCTTAGCTTCAATGTATAAACAGTTATACCACACAGAAGTTATGTCTGCAAAACGCTTCGATGAATATTCATTAAATTTAATTGAATTATCAGTAATATTAATTTAATAAATCATTATTAATTATTGTAAGATGTATATAATATAATTTTTATTTTTACGTCGATTAAACTATGTACAAATAATTACTTTCCTGGAAGAAGGGGAAATTGTACAATCCCTAAAATCATGTAATAGATAATTGGAATAATAAAAGGATTTTGCAGTTGTTTAAGCTGTTATAATATATTAAAATTTACAAATTATTATGCTCTTTGAAAAAAAAATAGAAATTAAAATTAAGTATAGTATAAACAAGTAAACACTTAATCAGTAGAAAACATGATTGTACTCATGTAAGTGTAAAGCATGTATAGTGTAAATTAATTAAAAATTAAATCTGTACTGCAACAACAACACATGATGTTAGGTGTTTAGTTTACTTTGTAAGGAAGTATTGTTACTAAAAAAACGTTTGTGCAAGGAGTGAGGATCACACCCGACCACCAGTTTTTAATTCAATTAGGGCACCCACTTAATGAGGCTGGGTGGACTCACAGCTGCAATGAAACAGAAAATAATCATCAGCCACAACCGGATTCCAACCTGAGTCCTTGGAGCTAGGACACAGAGCCTTACTACAGAGCTACCCAATCCACATATACTGTCTAACATAATTAAATATTATTTTAGACCTAATAGTTATCCCAGGCCAAAGAATACTGTGTGATTCCATGGAGAGTAAAAATATTCCATTCGCTGAAGTGGCTAAATATCATAGCTCAATCAATATAACGTATAATTTAATGTGTATACAATTTTAATATATTTTTTATGCTTGTATTATTAAATTATAACAAAATGTATATATATATAGTCTCTAAAATTCTTTATTAATTCATTTTAAATATTCAACGTTTCGGCCAACCTGGCCATCATCTGGGACAATTTATTAAATAACAGCTTTTATTACAAACGCATTATTAACACTTTTAAAACTAGTATTAATAATAATTAGCATACTTTAATTTTAATTTCACATCCTCACATTAATTGTTATAAGAATTGCAGCCTATTCTGAGGTCTAATTTAAAATTTAATTATATGCAATTACCTGAAATTCAACCAAATTAATTTTACTCAAAACTTTTGCAAAACGTTGGTTCGTATTTCTCGTGTCTGACTTAAAATTTACAGTATAATAAATGTTTTCTGTTATGATATTTGTGGTATAATAATCATTGACCAGGGATATTGCGGATAAGGCGAAATTCCGGATAAGAAGTGGTATGATCAGTTAATATAGAGAAAAAAATGTTATTTTTTCAATAAATATTTCTGCTCCCTCTCTCATATCCTTGTTTATTCTGTTTCTTTCATTTTATAGGGTTTAATATGGCCGAGGTATTGTCGGAGGAGGCGACCCAACATCCGAGATGGAGCACAAGATCGAACAAAGCCCCAAGTTGGGGACACACCCACTCCTGCGGTTCAATGCCCCCCCTCGGGAGATTCCTTCTCTCATTCTGTTATTAACGTTTCATTCCAGAAACGATTCATTATTTTTCTTCTTTTGTTGGAAACGTAATAAAACTTTATTACCAAATAGCTTCGGTCGTAATTAAACTTCTGCAATTTCTGGTTCAGTTTCTGAAAGATATTACAAATTATACAATTTCTCGTTTCCATGCTATTAAATAAAGTGTTTTAATTTATACTGAACATATAAATTGGTAATTTTATTACATTTAAAAAGGTTATAGCTCTATTAAGGAGTTTTTGAATTTTTAACCTCTATTTTTTTTTAACCAGAGCTTAAAAAGAAAATTTTATAAGTGAACAGACTGAAATCAAATTGAAGAACCTAAAGTATTTACTTTAGTAATATATGAAATTTGATAAATACATACATGGAGTAAAGTTAAGTAACTTTATGGAACATTTAAAATTCACTAAGGCTACTCATTTAGCTTGAAGAAATGCTCAATAAAGGAATTAAACTGTATTTCATATATTTAAATTTTATATTTGTACGACAAAGCGACCATCGCGCTAGCCTTATTCCGTTGGAACATAAATTTACACTCTTGGAGTGTCAAAGCTTAAAAAAAAATTCCTTTGGCAGTCAAATGGAGACTATGAGGTGTTATTTTTTCTTGTTCAATAAGATAGTAATAAATTATAATTTAATGTAATATACGATAATACTACGATTCTGTAAATTCATCTAATCAATATTATAAACTCCCTAACCACCCAAATCAACTAGTTTCTAACATTGCTTCCTCTTTTATTCCTAACAATGCTCCGAGGTGCCTGAAAAGAAGATGGCCTCTAGATCTTCTAATGTATAAATATTATTAGAGTGATATCAAGGAGTAGTTTCTACATGCATCACTCCATTGTGATATTAGATCAAATTTACAGGAAGTATTTTCATGTAAATACAGTTTTAAATATCATAGAATAAATTTTAAAAAAATAATCTTATCAACACAGCATTACTTTAACATCATACCTCAGCGTCATTATTAAAAATAACTTTCCGCTCAGTGAAATGAGTTTAGTATTAGTTATTTTTTTCCTTTTTAGTGTAGCATGATAATTAGGGGTGACATGTGTATCTTCGGCCACAGTTTATCTTGGTACACCTTTCGTTTTATCAAGGTAAATTTGAATTTCGTGTAGTTCAAGTAGCTCTAACTCTTCCAGTTGTGTGACTGCATTTAGCAGTGTATTAAAGTAAGTAATTGTCCTTGCACTTTTAATTTTAAAGTTCGAAGTCTGCTGTGAATATTTTATTATTAATTTATCTTTATATTTCTATTTATTGATAATTTCTTTTAATTCGCATCCATTTGTGTAACGGATTGAACGTGTTGTGGATCACTGGAGAAGTGAGGTATAAAAGAGTGAAATAGACAGAATAACGTAGAAAGTATTGAGAACGAACAAGGGAGGGAAAAATACAAAAAAATAAAATAAAATTGTTTTAAAAAATAATATTAGAAATATATTGTATTTTACTTTACGTTTTTATAAAGATTTAACCCAAACAAATAATTTCATATTATTGTACCTTGGGTCACTGTTATACATTTTACGTTATGCTTAAGTGAATATGAATAAATATATTTTAACTTATCATTATGTTTTTCATTTATTTTGTCTTTATTGGGACTCAATCATATTTCTAAGTCCCATTTATATAAATACTGCCGAATTTGAAGCCATTACACATTAATTGTACCTTCAATCATTTATTCATTATTAACATTTTTTTTTTCATAATTCCAAGTTTTAAAAATGGCCAAAGTATCTTCAAGCCATAATTAATTACGCTCTATTTATTTTATTTTTTTAAAGAGTAAATATTTAAAAAAAACTATGAAGGATTGAAATATCTATATCTACTTTTAAACGCTTTCTAAATTACGATATATGTATCAATAATTAGTCAAATCTTTAAAAATTTACATTAAATCAAGTTAGTCTATTGACGTTCATTAGGATCCATATTGAAGCTAATAAAACACACATTAATGTAGTCCATACAATCCTTACAATCCAAAATACTTCTTAAAATCCTTAATACTCCCTACTTTGTCACAAATAAAATCATCCACAAAGACCTTAATGTTTCATTTGTAACCTATCTAGCCCGAACCAGATATAAATCCTTCCATTATAGACTCCCTAACCATCAAAAACCTCTAGTTTCTAAACTTGCTTCTTCTTCTATTCCTGAAAATCCTCCGAGGCGCCTGAAAAGGAGATCTAGTGTAAAAATTTTATTAGTGTGCTACCACTGGGTAGTTTCTCTACATGCCTGTATCACTGCAGTTTTATATTGCATCAAATTTACTTAATTCGTTTTAATGTAAATACAGTTGAAAATTGCAATAAATAAATACAAAAACAAAATAAAAGTAGTCTATAATAATCTAGTCATCGTTGGAATAGTACTTCACATAATATTTACTAAAATATAGTAACATTTTCGAAAAGAAATGTTATTTGAAAATTTGTATAACAGGAACTATTTATTAAACGTATTGGGCTCAAAACCTAGCAAATGTAATTTTTAAAAAAATATTCAAACTTTTTTTGAGTGGTAGGTTGTTTATAAGATACTTAAAAATATAGAGATAAAAAAAATCATTTTTAATAATAAATAATACAATATCCTTAACTCAATGGTAATATCTATAGGCCTACAATCATTTGGTCATACCATACATGCTACGTATTGTATGAATAGTTAACAAATATTGTTGGAGTTTTTCCATAGTTGTTCCAAGGAAATGGGATTTTACTTAGATTTCAAAACCAAACAACTAAGCGGATTTTAAAAGTGATTCGTTTCTCGGACTATAATAGTGAAGAAATCATAAAATAGTAAATATAACATAAACTAGCCACATTAAATTATCAATTATTGTCAATTAAAATAGAAACACCCGTATGCGTTTACTAAAAATAGTTAAAATGCCAGTATTAAGTCTTTAAATTTTTGTGAGTAATAAATTAGGCAAAAATAAGACACCAATAAAAAACTTCTAGTTCAACTAGTTCTAATAATTAAAAATATTATTGATAAATAAATAGATATGAATAAACCAAAATCGTACCTTAAATAAATCAGCTCGTGTATGATTCGCTTTAGATGACTCACTAGATTTTATTGTCTGAGTAAGTGTATAAATAACTTAGAGTAATAATAATATTAATATAGACTAATAATATATAATTTTAAATTGTTTTTATAATTGAATATTAACGTTTGCCGACCTTCGAGTATACATATAGACCTCTGGTAGTACAGCTAAATGTAACCATTCATACCATAAACACAAAAGAAATATTTAAATATAATATAAAATAATATTAAAAATTAATACATAACAAATAGTAAAAATATATGATGGTTTTTATTCACTTTATTGTTACTGTGCCTCGATGTTATGAACCTCTTATCCGTCCTAAGAATGCCCGATTAAAAAATAATAATAATAAAAATGATCATAAGGGAAGATTATTGATAAATATGTAGGGAAAAAGAAGGTGGATGAGGATCAGCTTAAAGTTAAAGAGTTCTGTGAAATAATTTATTAAATGCTATATCAATTTAACAAAATAACAATTTATGTGTAAATTTAAATATTCCTAGAAAAAATGAATTTATAGATAAAAAAAGTAGGATTAAAATAGTAATATATGATGATATAGTGAATTAAGAAACTAATTTTTTAAATTATAATAAATTTATAATTAATTTTATTGTTACAAGGCAATATTTTTTATTTTATTATATTTATTCGGAAATGTACATCCAATGTGGTCCAACCAGATTTCATCTATTGGTCGGTGCCAAAATAACATACAAAAATGATAAACATAAATTAAATATGAGTTGGTTGCACTTTTGATAATTAGGGCTGTGTGGGGGCTGCTAAAAATAAAAGTTATAGACTAGAACTCTACAATATAAATTACTTTCTTGCAATAAAACAAATACTTCAATCAATAAAATACTGACTACTAAATAAAAAATACTAAAATGAAAATAGAGTAAAATAAAAAAAAAAATAATGAAATAACTTATGAAGTGAATAATGATGATCCAAATTTACAATTAATAAACTAATAATAACTAAGTATATTTTCAGACAGGTCTATGTGAATATGTTTTTTTTTATTTAAATAAGAAGATTTTCACTAAAAGAATAATTATTAAAAACTGTGAAATGGTACGTTATATGAAAAATATATGAATATGTCAAAATATACGTAATATTAAAAAATAAATAATGGAATGTGTAAAAATGCAATTATATACATAAGCATACAAATATATACATTACATTAAAAATATTTAAGTAAAATAAATTTTATTTAAAAAACATTTGATAATAAAAAATTGATTTCGTTACTTTTCAACATATTATGAGATATGTATTGTCGATTTTATTTAGCACAATGTTTCCAACATGTAGGGAAAGAAAATGCTAAAGAGGGAAACCTTATTTCCATTCCTGTCACACTCCAAGATTTTCTCTTGTCTTGTAAGGACATCTCTGTCGTTATGAATAAACATACATGTTACCTTTTCAAAACCCTGGTATTAGTCTTACACATCGTTACCGACCTAAAATACATACGATTGTTATCTCATCTTCTTTTTAGACAGGAAACACTAAATATTAAATTCTTTTGACAAACTTATTTTAGATTCATGAGTTTTAAAATAATGTACAGTCGTCTTTGTTAAAAGATTTTTCAATAGATTGCTTCGACCAATATAGTTATAACCATATTAGTTGAATTATAATATCTAAAATTCACATTGTCTCAACCTTCTTTCATAAAATATAATTAGATGTCTAACGTCTCGGCCAGTTTGGCCATCATCATGGACAATCAACAGTTTTAATTATTAACAGTATCAAAACATTATTAATTATTATTTTCATACCTTAATTTCAGCTCACATTCATTTATTAAAGTTTCCAAGCTATTATGCCAAAGTCAATTTAGTTGTAATGAACAGTTATAATTAATCGATAAAACATATTTTTTTACTAATATATTTTAACTATTTTATGTTTTAATTTATCTGTTTGTCACTATAGCATTTATTAGTAATAACTATCCTTTTAATTTTTGTATTCTACTATTATTAACTAATCACAACACAATTACGTAACCTATCTCAGTAACCAGATTGGGTATATTATCATTTTATTTCACACAAATTTTCTATCTATTTTATTATTAAAAATCCTATAAAATTTAGTTACAATATAATTATATAAAATTCAACTATATTCATCATAAATTAATTTTAATTAAGATCTCTGCATAATAAAACTACCAGTCTTCAACAAGATAGTAAAATCATATCTGTTGAATCATTAAAAATATATTTTGTAATATATCAAAAGCAAAAAACATCAAAAGTAAATTCCCTAATATTTTTTCGTGTTTTTTTATGAAAAGTTATATTAGGTAAACTATTTTTCACTCGGATGCGAAAATAACACGCCCTTATCTAACTGTTGAATAAATATTTACTAGGATAATATGGCGATATGCTGAAGTGACAAAATTTTAATTATCGTTTAGATAATAGATAACGTTATGATAAATTGCACTCATCACAACAATTCATTTACAGGAATGGGTCCTATACGATAATATTTTTGTTTATTTAATCGGATTTGTTAATGGTCGTGTTAACTGATCATGTGTTAGAATCAGTTTTGACTAATTCACAAACTTAATCAATATATCTGTTTATTTAATAATCTATATTTGTTATTCACACTAACTATTTATTCCGCTATCCTTCATTCTCAATATTACCATTATTCAATCCTTGAAGATGAGTTCCATTATAGAAAAAAAGGACTTGTGGTTCAAAAATTCAAGTAGTTTTAACTATATTAAATATATTGTAAAACACAAATAAGGCCAATAAAAAGAAGAGTTTAGGAACTCAAAAGCCCTGCGGAGGCCGAGTTATAGCTAAAAACGATCAAAATGTTCTTTCTTTTTTATTTTTACCAAATAATAGGACATTACACTTTGCGTCGAATGGGTGGTTACCTACATAATACCTAACATTATAAATTTGTAATATGTAATTGAAAAGGGCTTGCAATAATGGTTCTTAATGTTGAGTGCTGGCTTAGGGAAATATAATTTAAGCCTTTAATATGAAGTCTAAACTTCGCCAAGGAGACTGTCTTTCCAGCAGTCCAAGCGGGATCCTGACGCGGTAACAGAACCCTGGATCGGTTATTTATCGTGAGCCAGAATGGAAAGTGAAAGATGTACCATATTCCTTGACTTCAAAGCGGCCTATGAAACCGTCGATAGTGGAATATAATCAAATAATTTTAATGACCAAACTAGAATTACGAGGAAAGTTAGTACGACTGATGGATTGGCTTGGATGGAGCTCAGAGTAAAGTACTGGTTCAGGGAGCGATGATGGACTTCGCTAAGTAGATTGCCTTTCCTCAACGTTGTTAAACCTGGCATTAGAGAGAATAATGTGGGAAATGCTTCAGAGTGATGGGTAGTGTACACATATGAATAATGCACAAATACCTCCCACATGCGTACGGTGTAACAGTCTTAGGTAATAAAGCGGAAGATATCCATGCGCTGGCCTTTTCACAGACCGCATTAATCGTTTAGGGACACTCAACTTTATTATCTTTCATATTTTATTTTACTTTTTTTTACACTATGTTGAAAATATTGTTTTGTTTTTTTGTTTTTTTTAAAGAAATTTCACTATTTTCCCTATGTTCGTGGCATTATCTCTTAGTATCATTTGAAGGCTTCTTTCAATCCCTACACTCCGAAAGTAGCTGTTATGTCGTAGGCATTCTTCAATGTGTGGCTAGCTGATAGTTATTTGCACATTATACATGTTGCATATTGAAGGTGTTTTTTAAAAATTAGTATAGTATGTCAGCCGGGTGTGACCAATCCTAAGTTCTTTACTTGGTATTTTGGATAATTACTTACACCTGAAGAGATCTAAATACTCCCTACTTCTATTGTTGATAATGTTGCTTCCTTGACAGCTTAATCAGCTGTTTCATTATCCTTGGTTCCTACGTGAAATGGCGTCCAAACAAGTACTATGTTTTTGTTGAATTTTTTTATTATTGTTGAAATTAAACTTGTTTTACAACGAAATCTTTTGAGTATATAATAGGATAAGCCGTCATGAACGATAGGGATCCTGTATATATAACAAAACTTTCTTTTTCACGCTGCATTATAAGGTATAGTGATGTATTAATAGCGTATCCTTAGCGTAGTATTCGATATTTTCACCTACACATTCATTACTTGAATTCCTAATATTCTCAATTTAAAATCTTATCAACTTCTAGTTTGTATGTCCTTTTCTTTTTAGATCTTAAGCCGCATCGGCCAGCTTCATCCATCTGAGTCTGTCTTGAGCGATGGCTTCCAGTTTATTATACGTTGTTCGGCCGCGCCCTTATTAACTCTGTCCCCTCCGTCTGAGGTTAGCCCACCGTCTAGTTCTTACGACTAGAGATTTCATAGTTGAGAGGAGAGGGGCTATTTAGTTACTTCTTGCCGCATGTCCCACCCACTAAAACTTCTCCGTAACCACTTATAGGGAAATTCATCGATGAGTTTAAGTGATCCTAAATCCTTGTTTCATCTGAGCCTACTGTTAGCCTAAGGAATTTGCGTTCAAGTTTGTTAATCTTTTTCTCAAAAGTGGCTCAATGAAATAATTGAGTTGTAAATGAGCAGTAAAAGGTTTGATTTTCCTACTCTTATCTTTCTAGGTGAATATTTCGGCTTACAATCACACTTTATTTTTATTTTACTTGTAAGCATATATCTTACACCGTTGTGATGGTAAAAACGCCAGTTCATAGATATCATCTGTTTTACTACTTAGGATTGTTATATCATTCGCATATGCGTGATATTTGTGCATTATTATTATGTGTATACCACCTAGTACTCTGCAGAATTCCCGATTTATGTCCTCTAATGAGAGCGGATCAGAATTCGAAAAGTTTTATTAAATTTAAAATTAAATAATAAAGAGTTCAGGAATAAATAAATGTCATGTGAAATCAGTCTTTAACCTAAAAACTCACTAAATATATAAGACTTTTATAATAAGAATGAGACGAATATGGTTTAAAGGTGTATTTGCACCGAAATGTTATCATCGTATCGAATTTATAGTTTTTCTATCCAAGTTTATAGTTATTTAAAAACAAAGTTTGTCCAGATATGATAGGCAGGCTGTCTATTTACGAGGTGTGGTGATAAAATACCAGAAGTTTTAGAACAATGATTATCCTGAGAGAATAGCAGCAAAGAAGGGGAGTAAATTGGATGTGTGGTAGGATCAACTATATACGATCGGCAGGATCTAAGGGTATTAGCCAACACTCGTGTGTGGGACAGGGATTTAGCCGAGGTATATCCCTTCTTAGATTCTCTTGTAGGATTTTTAAAAGAAGGAAACTACAGAAAAGAAATGTGAAATGATAACATTCATAAAATTTCCCAAAAAATCTGGGATCAAATTCATTGATGGAGTCTGTTAAACCAACTGTCTCCTTCGAATGAATTGAAGGTCAAAATAACGGCAATGTACAGCTTTTTTTACATCAGTACCAAATCTCTTTGTTAATTTGTATTTATTAGAATCGCACATTTATAATTGTAACATATTAAGATGCTTTTACAAAAGTAAAAACAAAAATTAAATTGACAAAATATAATGAGGTAATCTCAAGAGGATATGTTTCTAATGTTAAATGCTTAAAGTCTTTCTTTGTATACAGGTTTATGTGCGGTGGAAACTGAAACGCCATATTTAAATAATTATTTTAATCTGCTATCGATACAAAGGATGTTCCGATTTAGAGCAGAATTTAAGAATGTAAAACCTAGGTTACATGATACTTCCTAGAAAAGGAAGATATCATTCACTCCTTAGGAACCTGTTGCAAGTATATAGAAATTGGAATAAAATATTTTGGGGAGTGAATGTGTTCTGCAGAACAATTATTACATTTATTATGTGGCTCTAATTGGAGACTTAGCAACTGTCTACAACGGGCTACATTGGAAAGAGCTCAGTTGGTTAACATGTGAGGGATCAATGCCCTACCACAGTTTGTTATAAGTTTGATATTATTTTGGTTCTTTTAACATAAAAACCAAACTGTTGTTTTAAATTATTGACTTATTAGAAGCATTATTTTTAAAGCATATAACTTTTTTTTATTAATTTGTTTTAGTCAAAATTGCACACAGGCTCCGACAGACGGATATTCATTCAAATATCTAGGTTTTGAAATTATTTAAATTGATCCATTTTTTGTGTGTTTTATAAATAAACATATTTCATTCATATTAATATCGAGTGATAATTATCAACGTATCGTTGTAAATCAAATCAAATGTCATCAGCAAAAGCTTATCAAGAAATATTATTAGCTAATATTATTTCTTATAGCAAATCTTCGGAAAATGTAAGTAGCATATTAATAACACGTGTTGTTAGAAAATCTATCTCCGACTTACATATTTGCATAATTAATGATAAGCTAGCTCCAGGAAAGAGTAATTTTTTATATAGCTGTGAGTTTAACAGTTTAACATTCGGTGAACGAAAGATTTTCGAAAATGAAATATGAACGCTTGCCCTGCGGGTGACCGAGGGGGTAGGCCTAAGCGTCAGGGGAAGATAACGTCACATCTGATCTTGCCAAAATGAGTTCCAGAGAGTTTTGTAGGGAAAATGTGCAGGGTCTCTTCGTTGCTTTTATTATTAAATAATCTACCCCAGGTTTTTTTTTATTTTTTTTTTTTATCACTTCAGGTATATTTATTTATTACATAATATAAAATCAATATGAACATCAACTTTGTTCAACTTTCTTCACCACGCTATTACGTTAACTATAATACAAGACTGAAAAGACAGGAAACTGCTCGTCGATTCCGACTATTAGAACATTTACTAGACAAACTGTCCAAACTTTCAATCCATTACAAAAGACTGATCTACATGACTATTATAAGGCCTATTTGGACATACGGAGTTGAGCTATGGGGCTCCACTAAACCATATAATTCCTCTCGAATCCAATCCTTACAGTCCAAAATCCTTCGTAAAATCCTTAATGCTCCTTACTTTGTCACAAATCAAATCATCCATCAGGACCTCAATGTCCCCTATGTTGCCGATTTGGCCAGAACCAGATACCAATCCTTCCATAATAAACTTCCCAACCACCCAAACCAACTCGTTTCTAACCTGGCTTCTCCTTCACTACCTAATAATCCTCCTAGACGTCTGAAAAAAAGATGGCCTCGAGATCTTCAGCTTTAGAAATGTTTTTGGAGTTCTATCAATGGGTAGATTCTCCACATGTTTAAACTCCACATAATATCATTTACAGCAAATTTACTTGATTTGTATATATGTATACAGTTGTAAATATCAATAATAAATTATTAATAAAATTAAAAAAAACTATAATACATTGGTTCAATTATTGTTAAGCATCGAAATATTTATTATAATAATTACTTATATTAATAATCAACACTGACTCAAATAATGTAGTTAAATTAATATACAATTTTATTTTATATATAATTATTTAAAATTCTTGAGACTGGTATATTATTATTTAAATAAATCAATTGGTACCCATGTTAAGTCTCAACACTCTTTAATATTTCATTAACAGTACAACGGCCAATTCGGCAATCCGGAAGAACAATTAACAGATTTTATTATACATTCATTTGTAGCAATTTTAACAACATTAATATTAATAATTTAACTTAACTTAAATATAAATTGACACCTCACATCCAATTTTTTAAAAACTTTTTGCAGGCTATTATGCCCAGGTCATTAATTATAAGTCAAAGTACCCTATGAAACAATAAATTAATAGGAAATCATATTAAATATTAATAATCTTGTCATAGCTTATGTCTAGTTACCTAGTTTGTTAAAATTTCATTAATTTTTAAAACTTTTAATTTTAGATCAACTTAACACTATCAACAAACTATTCCATACACTCAGGTCAGGCTTATAATTGATTTATTTCAAATTACATTTTGGTCTAAATTTTTATTTATTTTATCATTAAAATTCATATAAGAATTATTTGTTAATAGTGACATAAAATTTACCCATATTTTTCATAAATTAATTTTGCTTAAAATCTCTGCACATTGTTGGTTTAAATTTCTTGTATATGTTTTAAAATGTACTGTATAATTCTGACATTGTTAGATTGTCCTTGAGAATGGCCGAATTGGCCATTGTACTGTTAATAAAATATTAAAGAGTGTTGAGATTTAACAATTGATTTAATTAAACAATATAATTTTTAATTTTATAGCATTTTTAATCATTAATAATTAATTTAATAAAATTGGCGGAGTGCACACAATATTCACATACCATCATACTTTAAGAAATTCATTTCTGCTCAGATAGGTATGGCTGCTTAAAGTTACAAGAACGCAGTAAAAAATTACTATTGTCATAATAACAACGAAAACATCTATTTTTATATTAAGTTATAATTACATAATATATTAAGTTCAGTTTACTGTTTTTCGTCACTCTTCACTATCTTCTACGATTCCATATTTTAATTTTTTCTTCCAGATATTTCTTATATCTTTGGTTTTCCAACCATCAATATCACTGCCCTTATTTATGGAAATCTATTTATCAGCCTGAAAAAATATTTAACATTTTTAATTTAAGTGAATTATGAAATGCTTTTATATTCATCTATATTATTCCTATTAAAAATTATAGATGGGTAATTATCCCACATATACAAATTAAAAGATTAAAAGATACTTTTAAGGAAAAAATTTTGAAAATTTTACGTTTAAGCAGTATCAGACTATTACTAGGGAAATACATTTGAGGAGATAGTGATTAAGTTTTTAGGCTGAACTAATTCTCATAATGACAGGATTGGATTTTTTTGTTCGTTGTTGGTATCTTTTTGACATTATAAAAATGTAAAAAATTTAAGCCCTTCGAAATATTTTTTTTAAGCCACTACCTTGAATATTTGTTTCAAAAATCGTATGTGGTATGAATTTATTATTTATTCTTTCGAAAATTTCGTTTAGGGAAAAATTATTAAAAAAAAAAAAAAAAAGAATAAATGCCAAAAATGTTCTCTTATTTTTTCCACAGTGTTCAATATTTTAAAATATATCGATAAAAATCAATATTGGAATTGGTAACTGGCGGGAGGAACTAGTCCATCCCTAGTTAATCCCTGGGGGCTAACATAAAATTGGCACCGCCTACTAACCAAAGAGAGAGATTCAAGATTCATTCTTCAAGACTAAAAATTGAGCATTAATAAAAAGCTATTTATGCTTGATAGTTCCTGAGGCATCTTCAAACATGAACATTTTTTCCCAAAAATGATTAATCAAAATTTTTGGAATTTATTTTGGAAAAAGTCATGGAAACTGCTACGAAGGAAGATAATCATTGGCAAATACTTTATGCTTCATTTACCTACCTCAAATTTCATTCTTCTATCTAGGGAGCATGGTAAGTGAACACGGTGAGGATAAAAAGAATAGATTGTGCAAAACAGAGCTTTTGTCCAGTTTAACCAAGTTTGGAAGAACAAGAACATCGCTCTGGATACCAAACTTTTTCAAAACTAATGTACTCTTAATACTCTCGTATCCATCTAAAACTTGAAGGGTCACTAAAAGAACGATGGAAAAACTCCAAATATTTGTTAATAGATGCTTAAGAAAAATACTTAGCATCAAATGGCCTGAAAACATAAAAGAATTAAGACAGTGAACTAACATCAAGCCAATAGAGGAACAATGAACAGGAAATGGAAGTGGACTGGTCACACCTTAAGGAAGCCTGTAATGATATGTATGCACTGTAAATAACTATTGACAAATATGCACTTGACTGGAATGCAAAGGGTGCTCGGAAGCGTGGGCGACTCAGAAACACGTGGAAGAGATTAGCGATGAGGGAGGTGAACCAGTAAGGACGGCAGTTAGGAGAGGTCAAATATTTGGCAACAGTTAGAGATCACTGGTGAGAATTCGTAATGGCTCTTTGTCCCTTTGAGAGCTAAAAGGAATAATACTACTGCTATCTTAAGGACCATTAGAATTACAAATTTCTGTTAACTCTCAAATTAAAGTTCGGTAAATGTAAAGTAGTTTATAATGGTAATTTCCGTTCGTTGCTGCATGATATACGCCAAAATATCAGAAAAGAGTTTTTTTTAAACATAATTGCTGTATTTTGAAACAATGTATCTCGGGAACTATCGAACATAAAGAGCTCTATTAGAAACCGAATTTTCTACTACTTTAAAAAAGATAATATAAAAACATTTCCTTATTTAAAAAAAAAAATATTTATTGAAATAATACATTTTACCACAATCAAGAGTATACCACACACAAGTGTATTGGGGATGTAAGTACACAGTCATACCGTATATACATATTAACTAAAAATAAAAAGTAAATAAATTACAGTAAAAAAAAAATTAAGTATAAACTATAATGGATGAAAATAAAATTATATATACACATAATAAATAAAAATAAACAAATGAATAATTGAGTCAAATTATAGAAAATAAGAAAACAACTGAGCTAAATAATTAAAAACAATTAAATAAAATCTAAAGGTTTTTCTTGACAGTGATCTAAGAAGAAACCATTAATCATCATAAATTCAAACCCCATGTTTAGTCCCACCTATCCACCTATTTTTTCCTCCTCTACTAGTAAGACCTAGCTGATAAAAATGGAAATTCATTTCTACATCATTTATCCAATTGAATTCAATTTTTTTTTTAGCTGTTTTCGAGAATATAATAAAAATTAGTAAAATAAATGACATAAAGTTGTACTTACGTTGGGTCGATTTTAGTGAAAAAATGTCTGTAACATCCTAGGCATGCTAGTTTTCCTACCTTAAATAATATCAGTTCCGTGTAACTTTTTTCTTTTGAGCCAAACTGATCACAACGATTTTTCGGGACGTGGTTATCTCGACTCAAGGGACCTTAAAATAAAAAATCGGATCCAAAAGTTTTCGCGACCGCAATATTTATCTATAGCATATATATATTAAACATAGATAAATTAAAGCAAAAATATACAGGAAATCATAAAGTTATACTCGAATTTATATTATTTTTCTATCAGAAAATTCATCATGATACACCATGAACCATAAACTATTGTAGCCAAAATGTTTAAGATCGAATTACATTAATGTTAGCAAAAGAATAATGAGTTTAAAAATTTTATTAGGTACAAGAACCAATCGATGATATTAAAATGAGGCTCATTTAAAAAAAAATAAACTCATTTTAATATCAATTTTAAAATTTGACTAAAAATTTGTTCGCAATATAATACCAAGTCCTGGAACGCTAAAAAAAAAAAAGCTAAAACATATAAATATCCAAATAATTGAAAATGTCTTCATCTTCAAATCGTCGGACAGAGGTTCCTCTGTGCTTAATTTTCCGAATTATTTATTTCTTAAATGCAATTTGAACATCCCTTAATATTTTTATTTATAAGATATAAGGAACACGATGTCGTTTCTGCATTGGCCGACAAAAGTAGCAAGCCAAGAGCCGCAATAGTGTTAGCTATATAAGTTTTGGGGAACTGATTCCTCATATAATAAATTTTGAATTTTTTTCTTCTTTGCTAGTGTTGCATTATTGGCATAGTAAAGGCTTAGGAAAAACCAATGCGTGCAAAATGCGTTTTTTTTTTGTTTTGTTAAACAAGATGTGGTTGTTAAACAAGATTATGGTATTGGTATTAAAAATAAGAAAAAAAACAAAATGGTGGCCGAAAAACTGGAAACCCTAACATCATTAATCATTTTTCACTCGCAATTAGTACTCAATACACTTAAAGCTTATCAATCACGCGATAAAAATTCTAATTTTTATAATTATGAATAAATTATAATCTCTATAAAAATTCATAAAAATTACCAATTACCTTTTTTAAGTTGGTAAACATTTGATAAATTTTGAGATCTTTAAGAGTTCCGGAGACTGTTTTCTAAACACCTCTAATTTTACAAAAAAAAAACAAGATATCAACATTTTTCAATTTGTCAATCTATTTATGAAAATATAAAAACTGGATGTTAGTTATGCCAGTCTACTTTATGATTAGGCTATATCCTTCTTCCTCTTCTCTATTCTCTCTCATTTATTCTTTCACGCCTTCGCTTTCCTCTGCCTCATGGCCTTACAGGATTTGGTAATCTTTGCCATTGGTTGAAGTGGGCGGGGCCTCTATGAACTTTACCACCTGAACGAAAAATATTTGCAGCGGCGCCGGTTCGAATACTGCCCGGGAACGATATTTATTTCGTGGCGGCCCCACGATATAAAAATCTTGACTTCCACCGTGGTTAGAATAGGTTGGTTATCTGTAGATTATGTAATAAAAAAAGATTTGAGGTCTCTTAACTTTCATATCACCAATTTTGTGTGTTAATTCCACCACACTAGTTAAAGATAATTTTTATTAATTTTTTTTTTACAATTGACCTCTAAAATATACTGTTTTATGTAATTTTGTTGCTTTTGAAAAGCTATTTTAGTTTCGTTTTATTTATTTAAAAATGTTTCTTACTTACCTTTTCCTGTAGTAAAATTTTGAGTGTATATATGTACGTATCTGTACACATGTGCATACATATATATCTTCTTGATAGATATTATTATATATTGGGATAGCTTTTAATAACTATAATTAAAATCAATTAAGTTTATGACCTGAAATTCAACTTTAAGGTTTTAACTTAATAGTGACATTGTTTTGCGTTATATGAAGAATGATATTGGATTAAATTAATTTGTAAATTTTTATTATAAGCACATAAGATGGAAGTTATGCATAATAATTAATAATTCATAAGTGATAATGATCGTCAGTGATATCTTGCTTTGAATATGAATGACTCACAATAAAATTAATCATTTCAAGAAAACATAGCTGAATTAAATATATAGCTTTAGAGGTTGTTTTTTTTTTTTTTTTTTTTTTTCAAGCAATATAAATAATTTACAATATAAAATGGGGAGTACACACTTTTGTTATGTATATTGATTTTTTTGGAAAGTACAATTGGTCTAGAATATATTTTTTTAAACATGAAGTTGAGGAAGAAATGGTATTAAGCATAAATGCATTTTCAATCATACTTATACTTTCTAACTGCAACCTGTTTTTCGTTTGTAACCTCAAACCGCTAAAACTTCCAAATTTTACAAAACGCATCTTCACGATCTCCAAAAAATTAAGCAATAATGAAGTAATAATTAAGTTTCGTTTCAGGTGCCAGTTTATTGAGGTTTATTAAATTAGCCCTAACCAACGCAATGCTCTATCCTATTGTCAATAGAAAATCAATATTAAAAACAGATAAAACTATTTTCATCATTTATCAAAAAATAGTAAGTTCATTCCTGATGTATGGCTCCGAAGTCTAGGAAGTAGCATCCTTTACGTAAAGAAAAGAATTACTGTCATTCAAAAGAAGTTCTTAAGAATCGAATTATATGCCCTTTGGTTTATAAGAAATTACATATGGCGAACTACAAAAGGAATCGATAGATGACTTTAAAAACAGATTACGAAATTCTCTTCCCAATTACCACTAGTTAAAGGTGGAGTAACTTACAACATTGGGAAATCCAACTTCTTCCCGAAGATTGATGTCCAGGCTGCTGCAAGACATCCTACTATAAACTCTATATTTATCTTTTTTATTATTATTATCATTACTATTATTTAATAGTTTCTTCCTTTTTGTTTTCAAATATTTTTTTATTATAACTCGATTATTATTCTTTTTAATTCTATAAATATTAGTTAACTTTTTTGCTCTTCATTCTTTAATTACATATCTATTATTAGTTTTCCACTAAGGTAAATAACCCAGAGAACAAGTTCACTACAATCGTTATTAAGGTAATTTGTCGATGTTTGCTAGGCTTTATTGGACTGCCAGAAATTTTTTGGGGAAGACCCATGACTATAGGGCGTAGTGAAAAAGAAATAAATAAATGTAAATCATTGGGAATTCCTATAAATTTTTCCTTTCTCATGTAATAAATGTTTAAGATACTAATGAATTTTTCAATAAAAAATATTAGTCCAAATAGATTATTTGAGCCCGAAGCAACAAGTTGATGTGCTTATGTAGTTGAGATTAACGCTCCTTCTGTTTCCTCAGAACACTATACATTGACCCTGACACTAGGAAATTTACAGTAAACACCCGAGGGTTTCCCCACCAGGACCCCAGAAAGGTTTAGGTGCGACCCACTGGCAAGAGGCCACGCTTGATATAGAATTCTAAGCCTTTGAATTCTATATCAAGATTATACCCAATTAATTAGGGGAAAGTCTCTCTAAGAGAAGGAACTCTGTAAGGACCGTAAGACTTGGTACCGTTTGATCGAGGCCCCTCCACGTTATAATATGGCATAAAGGAGTAAGATAGAGAAGATTATTAAAGATATTTTTCGAAATTTTTATTTACGCGACGGGCTGCTCAATCAATTCTTGTACTAACATGCAAATAATTATTAAAGCCAGAAATATCATCAGAATAATTTCTTATATCACTGGTTTATTCATTTGGTATTATTTTTTTTTCTTTTGCAATTGGATGCAAACAAGTATCGTTTACGAACTTGTTACCAGCCTTCTCCTCAGGGTAGAAAAATGATTGAGCACAATAGTGTCTTTGATTATTCAACCAATAAACCCTGGTATCAAACAACCACGTGTTTTAACCACTATAAAACCGTAAATAAAGACAAAAATTTGCTAGAGAACACCGATCTCGAACTGAGGAAGACAGCATTGACGGACGAAGCAAGAGTTGTCCAATGAAGACCATAAGATTAAAATGTTAGAACATATCGTTTATTAACTCATATTCCATTCTATGACTCTTTATTTTAAATTTTTTTTTTAAATATTTAGCATTCCAAAGATATATAATACCTTTACATGTCTACTCTCATTTCCGGAAATGTGTTATAACTTGAATAATGTGGTTCATATTTTCTGCTTAAGTTAATTAACTATCATTTCATAGTTTATGTTCATCCATTTTTCATTACTAGTAAAAATTTGAGATGGTTAATAATTTCAAGTAAACAATATTAATAGTACTTTAGAACAAGATTAAAAATAAAATCTCATTTATTTATTTAATTAAAATTGTTACAGCCGTTTTTGACAAAATCCTGAAAAATTGTAAAATCGATTGCATTCTGGTGCCTCGAATTTAACAAAAAAATTGCTCCTTTTCCATCACATGCGTAAAAAACTGGAATTCGATTTTTTTCACTATCCCAATACTTCCCTTACTATATATTTTAGTATATAGGTGAATGAAAGTAAAAATAGGCTGAACTTGGAGTACCTTAAACGAAGAAACTTTAATCCTTGATTTGTTGACAAATAGCGTATATAAATAATATTACTAAGCAATATTATTTGTCATATGACTCTATCACTATATAGAAAATATAACAGGAAAAGGCTTCAAAACTTGATAAATCTAATAAAGTTGCTATTTTATTTATTTATTTTTTTTTTTACAAAGAATGAATTTGTTTGTTAAATTGAACAATAATGGAGCGCTAGGCTGGAGAAATAATTATTTTTTTACTTGAAGTTTAGATATCTTACTAATGTTTAACAAAGAGGTATAATCGAAATTTGATAAAACATATTTAACATTTTTCATTTCTTTGTCATCTGCGATTAACTAATCATTAAAATAAAATTATTTAGGCGACTAAATGAATGCTGATTTGGAGAATAACTACCCAGACATGAATGAAAAAAAAAAATGGTAAAACTCGTAACATAAAATCGTAGATTCATGTTAGTCAAAATACCTTTTTATCGCGAATACAAATGACAAAGAAATTACTATGGGCATGTATAAATAAGTAATTGCCAGTAATTGGAGGCCAGTTTCCTCTATGTATTTTATTGATACATCATTTATGAAATTTATTTTATTTTTTTCAGAAATATATAGAAAAGGAAGCACAAGTAGGGAGAAAGGACGGCCTATTACTGATAAGAGAGATGGCTACCGAAGTAAAGAACATGATGGACATCAAGATGAACTCAATAATGGTAAGTCATTTCATGCACTTATGTAATGTCATGTTTAATTAAATTTTAATAACTAAATATTTATTACCGATACAATAACTTTTTTTTATAATACATTTATATTTTCGTATTACTACCAGCGAAAGCAATCTTTCTTATAATCAGATCAATATGGTCCACTCTCAAAAAAAGTAGTTCTTATTAATGATTGACTGATTCAATAATAATTATGTAATAATAAAAAAGAAAAAAACAAGTGCATTAAGTTCGTTGTTCACTAAAACAGAAACGTACATCGCTCATTAAAAATCTGTGTGGAACTCTCTTTAATCCGATTACATTCAGGATTTTGTCAGATGAAGTCATCAAACTCAAGCTAATCAACTTTTTGATCCAATTTTGCAAAAATTGCAAAAATGACGTCGCTCGAAGAACGAAGCCACCTCTTAACGGGCAAGATTAATAAGAAACAAATTTAATGTATCTTAACCCACACCCCTCCACTGAAATCACAGCCCTCGAAGAATGGTTTTGTAATTGGAGGATTAAAATAAATTCCAACAAATCACTTTTACCCATTGATAGAACTCCAAAAACATTTCTAAAGGAGAAGATCTCGAGGCCATCTACTTTTCAGACACCTAGGAGGATTATTAGGTAGTGAAGGAGAAGCCAGGTTAGAAACGAGCTGGTTTGGGTGGCTGGGAAGTTTATTATGGAAGGATTGGTATCTGGTTCTGGCCAAATCGGCAACATAGGGGACATTGAGGTTCTGATGGATGATTTGATTTGTGACAAAGTAAGGAGCATTAAGGATTTTACGAAGAATTATTTTTAACTTTAAATTTACAAATAGATATGCGTCTTTTCATTCCAAACTCCTTAACCATCCAAACCCATTAATTCTTAATCTTTCACCCTTAACAATCCCTGATAATCCTCCGAGGCGTCTGAAAATAAGATGGCCAAGGGACCTTCTAATTTAAATTAATGTTTGAAGTACCACCGATGGGTGGTTCCTTCCCAATATTTTCAAGTGTATATGAAACATACAACATATTTACTTATTGTATTATTTTGTACAGTTGTAAATTACATTAAATAAATAAATAAAAAAGAAAAATAAGTAAATCAATAACAAAAAATAAATGAGCTTGCTTAAATAGTGATTATTTTATTAGATAAATTTAATATAGGTGCTTTAAAACAAAAATAAAAAATAAAAAGTTTAATATATCTTTAAACATACAAATGTTTAAATAACACCAATGTCTGTTTGTCGTCCCAAGCCATCTCACCATGCTGTAACTTTCTCATGGCTTCGATGAATATACTTCTACATCAATTATAATATAATGTATCCATTCATATTGTCTCAACATTCATTATTGATTCACTTAACAAAACCAATGTTTCACACAATCTGGGGCAATTCTCAAGGATATCTATTAATTTACCCCTTTAATTAGAATCTAATTATTAAAAACATTATGAATTATAAATTATCCTACATTAATTTTAACATCATGCCTCAACACAAGTCATTAAAAATGTTGATATTCAGCCTTTGTCAAATACAAATAAATCAATTTAACCTATAATATATAATTAAGTAGAAGAAAACATGTACATTATTAATTAACTTACATAATATGTTAAATTAATTATATGTTTGTATGGTATTTTACTTCTTTTTTTTTTATTGCACTATTAAAATATTATCAACAATTCATTGTCGTACCTACCTCACAGACCATTTATATTATTTCAAATTTTATTTTAGTATTAAAAAACCAAATAAATTTAATTATAAATTATTTATCTCATATATAACCTTTCTGATAACAAATTAATTTTACTTAAAATATAAGCACAATGTTGGTTCAAGTTTCTAGTGTCTGATTTGAAATTAACTGTATAGTTCATTAATTTGGAGTATTTTGTTACATCTATTTTTTTTTTAAATTAGTATTATTCATTGATTGGAATTCTGAAATAACTTTCTTTGAAAGCCGTCTAAAGCTTTCGCTGTTACATCAGCTAAGATCTTGTAACTTTCGGATCAATAAGACATTTTGTATTCCGGAATTCTCCACACCCAAAAGCCTAAACCGCTATTTGCTCAGAACATAGGATGTTTGGGAAAAAATCTTGTGATACCTTCCGTTTCATTCTTCCATGCTCACAACTGTAACTGAGAATCCGCTAAGCGTTGAAAAGTATAATTACTTGTCTTCCGTATCGCAGTAATTAGTTATACTTGTGCACATACCGTTTCTTGACCGACATAGCAACTTAATGTATAACTTCCAACATACATGGGCTGCAAAAAAGAGAGATGACAATGGATTTATTACTGGAAAAATATAATATTAAAAGTAATTAAATTTAAAAAACAAGGAGAAGGATCCCAATAAAACAGCACTAGTGCAGCATGCAACTAAAAACCAGCATACATGCGATTTTGAAACAATAAAAAAAAAAACAATTTTTACATAAAGAAAATAATACATTAAAAAGAAAAATACTTGAGTCCATTTATATATCATATAACATTAATGATACAGTGAATGTTAAAACAACTGAACCAACACTGTGCAGAGATTTTAAGTGAAATAAATTTATGAAAAATATGGGATAAAATTAATGTTGATAATTATAATTAACTTACATATGAATTGTAATAACGAAAGAAATAGGAAATTAAACCAAAATATAGTTAAATTAAATGCCTGACCTGAGTGTGGGAAAGGTTACAAATATTGTGATAAATTATAATAGTGAAAATTAAATGTGATTAAAAGTTTTAATTTTTAATTTAATATGTTGAATGGACAAATAGGTAATTAGACATAAGATAAGGATTGCTTATTAATAAAGTTATATGATTCCCTAATGTTTTTATGTCTAATAGGGTAATTGTGGACTGAAATTAATAACCTGGGCAGAATAGCCTGCATAAAGTTTTTTTTTTTAAATTGATGTAGTTCTAAAATTGAATTAAGGTATGATAATTAATTAATAATATTGCTAACTGTTTAAAATTGCTAAAAAAACACATATATAATTAAAGCTGTTTGTGATAGATTGTCTTTGAGGGGGGTCGAAACATATAAATTGTTTTGAGACTAAAATTGGTTAAAATTTATTTTTAGTTTAAATAAAATATGCAATTAAATCAGATAAGTAGATGACAACATAATCTGTTAATGTCCTCAGACTCACACTATTGTAGAGGTAAATCAAAAAAACAGAACGTTGATGAATCACTTTGAATGAATTTGACCATGGAAGTGTTCCTTATTTACAGTTTGTTAGAACACAATGCAAATTACAATTTTTTTCAAAACAAAACTTAATAGTAGTCTCTCCAAGTCAAATAGATTTATGTGTACAGTAGGATAGCTAAAAAAAAGACTTTTTTTACTTTCATTTACCGATATATGGAACATATAGTAAGGGGAATAATTGCATACTTGATAAATTTCAAATTCATGGATGTGAACAGCGTAACTTAATTACGAAAAGTTGTGCGAAACTAAATTACATATTTGGGGCATGTGTATTTCTTTAAGACACTGCAAATTTTTTTAAGAATCGATCTTCCGGTTGGTCGTATTCGGAATACAATTTTTCATTTTCTTTGGATTTTTTTTTAACGACTCTAGCGATTTTTAATATAAATTTGGTAAAGCAGTATACAATTGTAGGTTTTTTAATATCAGATAGGTCATACCTTCATTGAAACAGTCAGTAGGGCAAACGAATTTTTAAAAACTCTTTAAAAAAGGTCTAAAGTACCTTTGAACTTGAGATAATCAGCAAGTTCTCATTTTTACCAGTAATAAACAATGAATAAATATAAAATATTAATGAATTTGTTTGGTAACTAAAGGAGAAAAATAGAGAACGACGTCAAATTTTAAAAAGCCGACCGCCCGATCTCTACCGTTGCATGTGTACACGGCTTCGTGGTCATTTGTTAAGTCGTTGTATTCTTGGCAAATATATAGTTAGTATACGTTATTTCATATTCGAGAAACCCTAAATAAAAATTTTTCATAGCAAGAGAAATATAAGAGTTAAAAAAAAAAAATCAAGTCTAAAATTGTCTTTTTTTAATTAAGGTTTAAATGTCGAATGTTAGGTACTACACCAGATTTTTTCTACCATAATACCGGAAAAAAAGTGATTTAAACATAAAAAATGAGTGAAAAAATAAATCAAATCGACTCATATCTCAGGGTCGCGCATGGCCTCTGAAGTTCGAATTTTTACTCATATAAACTAAATTATTTGGCTTACCACAATGTAACTTTAGTAAAAATAAAAATTCAGATTTTTTCCACTGTCTGTATCACTGTGGTTCTGCAGAAAATAAGACATAATTGGAATTACATGTCACAAATTACGCAGTTTAAAAAAGCGTTTAAAAAGCCACAAAAGCGTCAAACTTAAAATTTTACTGTAAATGAAACGTCTAAAAAATAAAGGATTATTGGTTTTTAAAACAACTGAAAAATAAGTAGGAGTGGTATAATTGATTGTAATTATGAATATATTAAAAATTACTGTTACGAAATAGAAGTTATTTTTTTGTAAATTAATTTATCCTAGAAGAAAAATACATTTCTGAATTTCATTTCACCTTTGTTCAATTTTCTAATCTACTTTTCACTCCAACAGTTTGAGCAATTTTACTATCTCTATTACCTATAGCCAACATTATAACTTTTTATTTATCTTTCAATGTCACTACGAACATTTTTATTATCCTCACTCAGTTTAAATTTGCTAACTGTAAATTACTTCTACAGACGGTTTAACACAACTTAACAGGAAAAACGTAGACTAACCGAGTAAGACCTAACCGAATTTAATTAAAGAGCAAAATTTCTTCAAAAAGAACACAAACAAAGTGTCCGATAAAACGCGTTAGTAATTCATGCAGCAATTTTTATACATTTTATAAGGAATTATGTTTTAAAAATTAATTTTTTACGCATTTAGATATAATTGAAAGATTTTCTAAACAAACATATAAATACAAAGAGCTATTAAGGAAAATATATACATAATTTCTTCTTTTTTAACTTCACATTACAGTAAGATATTTTTTGCTTCTTGCTCTGTTAAGTTTTATTAATTTATTACACTGTTAATCCCTGTATGGCCAAAAGTAAAAGATTCGGTCTATTAAAAGCAAAAAACAATACATTAGGGATAAATGACGAAATTATTGGATTACCTCAGGTTCAATCTTTGGTCCAGTTCGTTTAAATATGATTATTTTTTTTCAAAATAACAATGCATAAGTTTTAGGTTTTGAGTGTTATATAGCATAAAAGAACCCAGTGTGGGTGGGACGTTTAATCCCAGCGAAACGAATTAGAGGGCTTCTACCAAATATAATGAATACATTTAAATATTAATTATAAATAGCACAATATATACAAACAAAATATTTAACAAGCCAACTTAAGTTGTAATATTGAATATTATATTTCTATCAAAAATATTTTTCGTGAACAAGTTTAGTAAAAAAAACCCGATGACCATCAGACTCAACCTTGACAGACACACTTACGGTCATTCTTTGTCATTTTGAAGGGCAGAAGATAAATATAGCTCTTTCAAAATTCATATTAAAGCTGGCTCTAAAAATAAACAATGAAAAATGCGCAGTAAGAACAAATTATAATTTTTTTACAAAATAATAATACGTTTTAACTTCATTATTGTAGAGTAGTTTATTTTATTTTTTGGGTTATATGTTCATAAAAATAAGACATATATGTTTATTATAAATATATATATATATAAATATATATTCATATTTTCATTATATAAATTCATTCATATCCGTCTGTCGAAACCTGTGTGCAATATTAATATGCAATATTTTTTTTTTAATTTATGTTATTTATGTATATTAGCATAAATAACATAAATTTAAAAAAAATAGGTTATATACTCTTATTATTTTTTTTTTTATTTAGTACCAGATTGGCCTGGTGGCCCTTACATGGTTGAATTAACCAATGAATTTATTTTTTAACAATTGATCATGGGGGGGATAATAGTCTCATACAAAAGACGCCCCAAACTATATACAACGTTATAATTTTAAAAAAATAAGATAAGGTAAATAGATACAAATTATGATTCTTAATATAAGGGAAAATTAAAATTAATAACAAAAATAACGACATTCGTAGACTTAGCAATAGCCCTCTAATGGTTATAAAAAAAGCCACAAGTCTAAAAATAATGCTTTTCAACAAGTCAATAATTTAACACAATTTAGTATTTATGTTAAAAGAAACAAAAAAATGTTATCATACTTGTAATAAACTGTGGTAGGGCATTGATCCCGCACATGTTAACTTACTGGGCTCTTTCCAGTGTAGCCCGATGTACATAGTTGCAAAGAGCTCTCCCATTAGAGCCTTTTAATAAACTGAATAATTGTTCTAGAGAGTAAGTCCACTGCCCAAAATATTTTATTCAAATTTCACTGTACTGGTGACAGGTTTCCAAGTGAATGGTATCTTTCTTTTATTCGGATATACATATCGGGCAGTAATCAATACTATCATGCATGCAAGGTTTTACACTTAAATTTCGCTCTACATCTGAAAATCGATTGCATCGATACCAGATCAAAATTATGATTTAAATATGGTATTTCTACATTTAATTCTAATTTAAACATTTAATAGATATGAAATGTGCTTGTGTTCTGAAAATGCCCCAAGCAAATAGAGCTGGCTACAACTAACTGTTAAAAACATTTCTGAATTGTTAACTATGTATAAAAGTTTAGCTCATTAATAGATCAACAATTCCAGGATTCACTCCCTATTCCTTAAATCTCTTGGGCCAAAAGTCATATCAGGTCACGTTTCGAAGTGGATATGTATCTCCATACTAGGAATGATTTTATAGGATATTATTTTCCTAAAATTTCAATTTATTTATTTTTCTCTTCTATTTCTTATTTCGTTATCAATTTATATCAATGAACTCTATGATCCATAGTACTTTTGTCCAAATATAAAACTTTTTCCACAATAAAAAAAAATTAAATTAAACAAACACCTACACACAACCATTGACACAATTATACTAGTCTAACCGAATTAAGAGCTGAGAGAAAACTTCAATATTCACTAAACATGGAAAATGATTCAGTTTTTAACTTGGATTCTTTTTTATGAAAGTAAAGTAAACGGGAATATTTAAAAAAAATTGAGATTTCACCACACATTTTGATTTCGAGGAACCCTGAGATAAAGTAATCTACATACGGTAATCAGAATTTAATCATTCAAAAATGGCCTAATACATATCGTCACGATTTAGTGCCCAACCTAATCTTTTTAAAATAATATTTTCGCTCCCCACAAAATAATATATTACCATAAAACAGATAAATTAAGAATGAGTTTTCTTTTTTCCTCAGAAGGGAAGAAATAAAGCACCTTTTTTTGGGGGGGGGGGTTTAAAAACAAGTATTCAATTCCCCTCTCCTGATTTGAAATATTTTCTTGACCAATGTGAAATTTCCATAAGATCCATAACAGTATCCGATTCATCTCAAAGTATTCCTTACAATTAATATTAATTTAATCTGTTTTATGTAATTAATAACTTTTGTAAATACAATGTTTTGGTCTTTAACGCAGTCGCCATGTTAACCATTTATTTAATTAATTATATGATTTAATTATTAGCAGTTGAATATCAATTCAGTTTGTGAAATATGATCTCAGAAGAGCTTAAAGAAATATTTATATAGGATTTTGACATTCATCTCAGGAGCTACAAGCCTCACAGACTCCAATTAGTGCTCAAAATGCTTGTTATATTCCTTTTAAAGTAGTTCATAATGATCTTTCTCGTAGGAGTAGCACTTTGCATGATATTTTCCAAAGTAAAATAACAAGACGGTTTTTGTTTTTTTGAAGAAAAAAAAATTATTTTTGGGAAAAATAATCTCGAGCACTATTGCAATGTGCAGAGCATCAAATATACTCAAATTTACTCTACTTTAAAAACGTTATCAATAATATTTATCGTACGGTAATTGAACGCAAATGATGGAATTAAAACCCACAACGAATTATTACATCAATAGTTTATTATTTCAATTTTTTTTTAATTATAACAGTAAATAATAGATAATAAACTATCTGGAGTGTTTTTGAACTCTACGTGTCTTAAAACCTGACAACTTACCCATATATCAAATCTATCGCTTTGTAAAAAATATAATTTGACTAAGTCTCGCAAAATGCATGTGGGTTTGTCAATAGCCTATCTCAAAAACTAACAGTCATAAAAAACTGAAATCACATATTTAATGTAAGTAGATGTGAGAGCATTTTTTTCTATTAAGTCATCCGAAAAAAATGTCCACTTTATAGTAACGATATTCACATTTTTTTACGATTTCCATGTCAATGTACAATCATATCATTTTTATTATCAGTTAGTTTTTATCCTCATCGAAATAGTCTGACAGAGCTTAGATGACGATTTTTTTAAAAATCTTTCTTAAAGTATCATTAATTTCGTTTATTTAAAAAAAAAAATAAACAGTTCTCGTTGTTAGTACATACAGAATATCAAAGAAATTTATGAATAACTAAAGGAGAAAAAGGAAGAAAATAGAAATCTGATTCCAACGAGAAAAACTGAGACCATCCGATCTTTCCCTGATTGCAGTAAAGCTCGTCATCTTTAGTTAAACTGTTGTATTCTTAGAAAGAACAAAATTTATATTTGTTATTCTCATAATAAAAAAAAGCCTTAGTCGGTTACAAAGTTTCATAATTAAAAAAAAACCCAAATTAAGGGGAAAAAACATTTTAGATATTTTCTTGAATAAAATATATTTTCAGTGGTCAGCCTAAGTCACAAATTTAGATTTTTAATGTCGATCCAAACCTAACAACGTATAAAAAAGTAGTACCACTCGACCTTAGGCATTTCTATAGTGGTTCTGTTTTTAGACTATTTTTCTAATACACCAATTTTCGGTGTATATACAGTGACTGAAGAAAGTATTTGCACACCACATTTTTTTTTTTTTTTTTTTTTATTAAATTATGAATTTATGCAAAAAAAACCTATTACTTCAAAAATAAAAAGTATATTTCTACCTTAATAATTACAAATAAAGTTCAAATGAAAAACAAAACATCAAACTTACAACAAATACAGAAAAAAGTATTTGCACACCTTACATTTTATTATTATTTTTAAAATTTAATATTTTGTATGAATTCCGATGGCATCTATTACCACTTGTAAACGTCTCGGCATCTAGTGGACGAGGTTTTTAATTAAATACGTGTTAATTTGTTCCCATTCTTGCTGTAAAAGATCCTTGTGGTGGTGTCTTTCGGTTATTTGGTGTTTTAGAACATTTTTATATAAAATTTGCTACAAACTTTCAATTATGTTTAAGACAGGAGACTGTGGAGGGATATGAAGTTGTTGGCGAATGTTAAGTATTAATCACTCTTTAGTTTTGTTTGCTGTATGTTTCAGATCATTATCATGCATAAAAATATACCGATCCTGAATTCCTAATTAGATTGCACTGGCTAGCAGGTTATAGCAAAAAATTTTGACATAACCTTCTGCATTTAAAATCCCTTCAATAGCTCACCCATTACACTCCTACCTCCATGCTTTACAGTAACTGAGACGTTTTGCTTCCTGAATTCTTCCCTTTTCCTTCCCCATATCGTCTTTACGACGTCATATCCAAACAAATTAAATATGCTATAATTAAATATATAAGTATATAATATATACTTAAATATATATAATATACTATATATCAGAGAATAATACATTTTCCCAAAAACTGATGGGCTTGTTGATATAATCCCTAGCAAATAAGAGCCTTTGTTTGCGATTGGTTTCACTGATATAAGGTTTCTTTCTCGGGACCCTGCTGTAAATTTCTTCAGAATTTAAAACATTTCTAATTGTTGTAGTGCTCACACAGCCCCCAGAAGTCGATTCGACCATATTAGCTAGGACACCTGCACAAACTCCTGGATTTTTTATCTCCTCAATTTTGACTTTTCTTTTCATACTCTCATTTACTTTCTTTGGACGTCCTTTGCGCCGGTTATTTGCAGTTGTTCCTCTTTTTTCAAATCTCTTAATTACGTATCTGGCGGTTGACAAATTAATACCTAACAAATCCGCTATTTCACGATACGATTTTCGAAATAATATAACTTTTTCGCGAGTAGCGGCAGTTCACTCGTTTTTGGCAGAAGGGTCGGTTAAATTAAAACGAACTTAATAGATTGAAATATTTTATAATACTGATAGAAAAGAACAGGATTATACTCAAGCATACAAACAAGAGCAAGTAAACAAACATAGTGTGCAAATACTTTTTTCATTTTAGTTATATTATGTTTAAATAAATTTTTATTATGATGAATATTTTTTATTGAGTTTATACTTTTTTAACACGTTTTAATTGTACTTATTATTACGGAACCTCAAACTATTTTATTATTATTTAACATCATTATATAAATAAAAGACAAGGTGTGCAAATACTCTCTTTTATCACTATATATTCTAGTACAGACCATGATCCAATCACCAAACTGAATTTAATCTGATAGGGAAAACATTCACTCGGCTTCTCATTTTTTTTTTCAATGTTTTTATGATTTAGGTTATATTCTACTCGTAGAAAAATCAAAAAAATTTTCATTACGACATAGCCATTAGTCTTTGAAGGTTTTCTGATTGCAATCGATTAGCGTTTATTTCCTATTTTAATGGGCCTCGCTTAGAACGTCAGATAATTGAACAGGCGATCCTTGATCAATACTAGTCAAACCATTAACAGATAATGAAAGGCCTTTTAATCCAGAAATCGTTATCCTTCAGTTGATTACATTTTTCATAAGCAGAACAGCATTTTGTCCTGCCTATTTCAATTACATGCAAAGATTTATAAGACCAACCAGTACGACGTTCGTTCAAAATTCGTATAACACTACGATGTTTTAGTTTTTTTTTGGAAAGTGTCTTATATGTCTCATACTGATGGTACCTCTGATTTTTATTTTGTAAAGTCGCTACTATGTCTCAAACTAAGCATTAAAAGTTTAAATCCTCGATGTTGAACACGCTTTTGATCGAGTCTGGGCATCCAGGTCTGCTCTATAAACTTCGTCAATTCCTACCACCAACATATTTCCTTATAATCCGCTCCTACCTCACTGATAAAACCTTTAAAGTAAATCATAACCTAGCCTACTCATCTCTCTTTTCTCAGTCCTCCGGTGTTCCTCAAGGTAGTATCTTAGGTCCCATTCTTTATACGGTTTATAAAGCTGACATCCCAACCCACCCTAACACAGTCCTAACAACATACGCTGATGACATATGTATACTGTCTGTAAACAACGACCCAACTAATGCATCACAAAGACTACAAACACACATAACATCTATGGAATAATGGTGTCAAAATTGGAGAATCGAAATAAAACCTGACAAATCCCATCAGATCACCTTTACTCTCCGTCGTAAACCTCTGCCCTCCTATCCTACAGTATCCTTTCTAAACACTCCACTAACGCCTGTTGAACAGATTCGATACTTAGGACTCCATCTTGACAAGAGACTTACTTTGAATCCACACTCAAGACTGAAACGACAAGAAACTGCTCGTAGATTCCGATTGCTACAACACTTACTTGACAAACGCTCTAAACTTCCCATTCACTACAAAATATTAGTATACACTACGATAATCAAACCAATTTGGACATATGGAATTGAGCTCTAGGGCTCTACCAAGCCATCAAATTCCTCCCGCATCCAATTCTTACAATCCAAAATCCTACGTAAAACCCTTGATGCTCCTTATTAGGTTACAAATAAACTCATCCACAAAGACCTTAACATCCCATTCGTTGCAGATTTGGCCCAAAACAGATATGCGTCTTTTCATTCCAAACTCTAAATCACATTAAATAAATTTAAAAAAAATAAAACATTTAAAAAAATTTCCGCGCAAAAACCAAGGCACTATTTTTTTAGTTTTGGCATGACTTAGTGCAAGTTTTGTTTTAATTTATCTTGTATATTTAGTTTTCTTTGTGATTTAATCAATTATTTAATTTGAGAAATATTCCTTATCGTTCTGGTGCAGTACCTAATTGCAAAAATACTACTATAAAGATTTCATTTATATAAAATTTATTTATTTATGTGCCAAAAGACGTCAAATGTAAAAACATTTAGTTAAAGTTGGCTAGAAGGGAACCAAAATTATTATCAAATCTAAAAATAGATTATTACTGATTTAATATTTTGATTCAGAGTGGTTTGTTTTATTATTAACACAAACTTCAAATAATCCACTTTTTCTCTCAACTATTTATTTTAAAGCGTTAGTTAAATTGTAAATAAAGTTAGCTTAATGCACTTTAACAGAGTCCTAACCTGTTGAAGGTAGGTTTTGTTGTTAATATTGTTAATGAGGTTAAGGAAAGAACATTTTTTGTGAAATAATTTTTGTATTGAAATTACAAAGTTTGTAAATGAATAATTTTTTTTTTTAAAGTGTTTGGAACTGTTATGATACTATTTTAATATTTATTTTTATTTTTAAAGATATGACATGGGCAATGAGCCTGCAAAAGAGACAATTTTAGGAATTATTACATCAATGATTAAGGTATATTCAAAAAACATTAGTATTGTGTGAAAAAGTGATGTAATAATAAAATGAAAACAAATTTTATAGGTTGTCTTCTTAAAAATGGCCTAAGGGCCGAAACGTTGGAGGTTTTTAAAAATAAATAGTTGGGAGAAGAAGTGAATTATTTCAAGTTTGTGTTAATAATATAATAGATTATATTTTTGTGAAGACCACTCCGATGTAAGTAAAATGCAAAACACAAATTTTAAGTTCGTTAGATATTATATTTATTCCAAAAGACTACTTAAAGTAACTAAAAACACAATCCAGTTGGAAAAAGATATTGAGAATCATGTTTAATACAAAATAATGGGTTCAGTGAAGAAAAAAAATTAAGTAACTAGACTTCAAACAATATGCTAACAATAAAATATTCAATATATGCAAATGTGAACTTTTTTCTTTCATCAACCCGTATTCCATGATTGTTATTGGAATAAAAAAATTATGAAAATTCTTTATAGAAAAATACGTTATAATTTAAAAGCAGTTAAAAAGTGTGAATCTTGGCAAAGTTCATCCGAAACATATTCTGGCATTATAAATAAAGATGAATTTATTAATTTATTAATATGTTATATATTAATATTTTGTTTTTAAGTGGGTAATATAAATTAAAACGCAAATAAAATTTAAGAATTATCTCTCACTTTGTTTTTTCTCCATTTTCTCCACCATTATCGGTTCTCAGGCCATTATCAAAGAAAGCGTAAAAATTGTTCATATTTTTCACTAACATTTCAGTTATCACAAAACACTATATTTCTACTATCATGCCTTCTAATTAATTTGCACAAGTATTTAAAATATTTTCATATCGCTGGCTAATATTCTCAATTCGTTTATCCTTAAGAACAAATATATTTATCTTAATATATGTTACATATTTAAAAACAAAATATATAATAATATATTAAGCACTAAAAGTTGTTAATTACTGAGTTCTAACCCATTGAAGGTAGGTTTTTGATTGTAAAGTTGCATAAAGTACAAATAAAAAAACAATTTAATAATTAATGTGAGGAAGTATGGATATAAATATTTTTAAGAAATAACGATTTTTTAGAAATTTACCAAAGTAAAATATTTTATATTATTTGAATAATGTATTTGTTTTTAAAAATTGGGCATAGCAACCTGCGATAGGAAATAAAATAAATATTTGGACAAAGCAATTGTAAGGAATGATTGTAGAAATATAGTGTTATGTGATGAGCGAATGTTAGTAAAAAGTATGAAAGGTTTTTAGGTTATTGTTGATAAAGACCGGAGGGCCGAAATGTTGGAGAAAAATAAACATAGTGAAAGATAAGGATCAAATGATATTTGTATTTTAATTTAAAGTACATGAAGTTTAAACGGGGATTTTTTTTTTCTTGAGTTAAAATATATGGTCAAGAACTTTTTTTTTCGGGATGTATATACATGTATGTAACAATATAAATATTAGTTAATATATTGTAATGTATATTTGCTAATCTGAGAAACGATGAAATATTTTACCATTTTATAATTATTAAGATGTAATAAATATATGATGGCGAAATGAATGTTAGTTCCTCATTAATTATGGATGTAATAAAAAAAAAAAAGAATCCTTTAAGACATCAACTATAAATCTTACAAAACAACTTATCCACCGCCTAGCCCCAACATCCATCAAGACAGATCCAAACTACGCAATAGTGAAAGCTAGAGAAAATTAAATATGCGTCTAGGAGCCAACCGAAGAAAGTGATGAAGACCTATTAGGTGCTTTGAGGTTGTGATGATGTCATGATCTATTCCGGAGGTACGTCAAGGAGGTACCCGCTCAAACAGGGATTCGAACCGAAAATACCATATTACATTATTAAAGCGGGGGTTGTAAATAATGGCTATTTTCATAAAAAAATGTTTTTAATACTTAGTTTAATCATAGGGAGCAGGGTGGCTCAGTGAGTAAGGTACTGGATTCAAATCCGGCTCTTGCGGATAATTATTTATTCCATTACTGTAGTCATGAGTAAATCCTGTGGGTTGGGGGCACACCCAGCCTCTGTAACATGGGTACCCTTTATTAGAAGCGTGGTAACTTTATATTTGGGGGGAATAACCTTGTGATTGAGAGTGATCTTAAACAAATCACCTCCTTGTTTAACCGTTATTTTAAAAATCGTACCTCCTTACAAGTACTGAACCCATTTTTCTGACTGAAATTGAAAATTTAATATTTTGAGGGTTTTCGAATTATATATTTTGTAATTTTTCCAATTCATAAAAATCGTAATTAACGCGCATAGTGGGATACATTTCGGATTTTCCGACGAAAAGTCCACAGTTTTCGTTATATTAAAAATTATACTATATTTCGGTGTCGTTGGACGATTTCAATAGCCCACAAATTTGGACCAAATTGACGAGAAAAAATCCAAGGTTTTGCACTAGCTCTTCCCATCATGAGATTGGATAATAGGGATTGTATCAATCTAGAACCATAAATAAACCTCATAAGTCCTTAGTTGATCCACTTTTTTGTGGATCAATGGAACCATTTGTATTCCAAAAATGAATTTGAGGTAAAAGTCGTGTGTGAAATCGTATAATATAAACGTGATATGTTTGTGAGCCTATACCTAGTCCTCTAAACCCAATCCAAGTCGAGAAATGTTAGTAAGAATCTATTACATTTTTTAAATACTTATTACCATGGAATATGGAAGCGAGGTAGCTCAGTGAGTATAGCGCAGTCCTCCCAACTCTCGGAACCCGAGTTCAAATCCAGCTGTGGCAGATGTTTATTAATTTGTTAATTATTGCTAATACTTTAGATCCGCTACCTTGGACTACATCTGGACAAACGACTAACCTGGAATCCTCACACACGACTGAAAAGACAGGAAACTGCACGTCGATTTCGACTATTACAGCACTTACTAGACAAACGGTCCAAACTTCCAATTCATTACAAAAGACTGATTTACATGACAATTATAAGGCCTACCTGGACATACGGCGTTTAGCTCTGGGGCTTCACTAAACCTTCGAATTCCTATCGTATCCAATCCTTACAATCCAAAATCCTTCGTAAAATCCTAAATGCTCCCTACTTTGTCACAAATAAAATCATCCACAAAGGCCTCAATGTTCCATTTGTAACCGATCTAGCCCGAATCAGATATCAATCCTTCCATTACAAACCCCTTCCCTCAATATCTAACCACTCAAACCCATTAGATTCTAATCTTGCTTCCTCTTTTATTCCGGACAATCCTCCGAGGCGTCTGAAAAGAAGATGGCCTCGAGACCTTATATTGTAAAAATGTTTTTAGAGTGCTACCATTGGATAGTTTCTCTACATGCTTGTACCATACCATTATGATTTCCTCAAATTTACTTAATGTATTTATGTACAGTTTTAAATATCAATTAATAAATTTTTAAAAAAATAAAATATTCTTCCATCTTATGAAAGAAATTCTGTGACTCTCTTAATTATGGTTGACTCACATTTCACTTTATTTTTTATTAAGATTAGTCTTGGTGCAGGAAAGTCTCTCCAACATCCACATAAAATGAGATATGACCTTTTTTTTAAGTTATTTTCACAACATTGAATATTTATTACACAAATGCGCGGATGATTATCTGAGACCTAATCATCTATCGGCATTTAATATTTCTTTACTTAAGGTACTACACTTATGCCGCTGTCATCACCGAAATAACGAAAGTAAATAAATACCAGTGACAACTGTGACTGGCATTGCTATTACAGTTTGAAGGTAAACAAGTGTAACTCTTAATCCTATCAGCCTTTCAAAACAAACTGTGTATATTCCAACCCAATTCATAAACACATTATATGAGCATTTAGTGTAATAACAAAAATATCAAATTTAAAATTTAAATTGTCGAATTTAAAAATCGTGCAGTAAAGACTGACTGTATATTTTTATTTTTTTTTTCGAATGAATAT